>NW_023466502.1:0-7459 GCF_013731165.1 Rhagoletis pomonella
TATGTATATGTGTATGTATCTAGTGTTTAGGTTAGCGTCGTTAACTCGCTCAACACAGCATGTGAGTGCGGCAAGAAATAATAATATGAAGGCTACTTTACTTATATTTCCAAACATTTTATTGCCTGTTGCGGTTTCACTCCGTAAGCAATTATCCAAAATTCTTCAGAGTCCGATGTAATGGTTCTGAGAAAAGTTATTCCATGGGAAGGTTAAAATATTCAGTTTCCGCTAATTTTCTTTCCTTCAAAGTCAAATAGTAAATTGGCAGGTCCGTGAAACTCACCCTCTTGTGATCCACACCATTTCTGGTGGCAAAATCAAAGCTTTTTTAAAAATAGGGTGATTAAACATTTTTGACAGTCTTTTAGTATGCTTATTAAGTCAAGTTTATCACGCAGTTCATTAGCCTCTTCTGTTAAATTATCGTGGAAAATTAAGTTTTTCATATTTTATAATTGGAAAAATTTATTTGAGGGGAAAAATCGCCAATCGCGATTTCCTAAATTTTTACGCGCAAATATCCAACAAAAAATCGCCAAAAGTTTGGTAGAAATCGATACAGTGGTTACCCAGATACATCTCTGTAATCATAAAGCGTGAGGTTTCACGCCAAATTCCTAAAACTACATATATAAGAATCTTATTGATTGTTAAGAGATTTTCGCCGATTCAATTAAATAGGCGCATTTTTTTCTTCAAAGTCGGCACTTATATCTGCACTATTGACCATCAGAGAAATTCCGCTTTGATTTCATTTTGAAGAATGGTTTTTGTTCCGCTTTGTATTAAACTATAAGAAAAATACACTAAATAATTTGCTTCACTTGAATAGGCACAAGAACTTTAAGAATTAGAATTTAAAGGACATTTCGAACTATAAAAGGGCAAGAATGGGTGAAGAAGACACACTTTCATCTGCGAAAAATACATAGATCGAGGGCTTCGTGGATCCAAGAAATGCAAATGTTTTTGATAACTGGAGCCGGCGCACAGCATCGCATGAAAAATAATAATAAATGGAGTCAAACTACATACATAAGCTAAGAAAGACAGAAACTCCGTTACTAGGTCAAAATAGCGGACCGAAGCTAAAGAAATGCGTGTGTGTTGATGACACCACAAGGTAGATTACGAATTACTCTATACACTTGAGTTCAGAAAATATCCAAAAATATTGGCGAAAACTTTCCCTCCATGACCAAGAAGAGAGTATGGCGGTTTTAGAGTGGTTTGATGATATTTCAAGTTACAAAATTTGCGAAAAATGCCGGCAAAAAATGTAGAAAACAAAATGTTACTGCACTGAGCCAAGTTATGGTTTGGTTTTTTCATGGTCAATAAGCCGATTTTAAGAAATGTGGTTCAAGTTGAATATTTGAGAACAAATTCGTATGCATAGCAGTGGTTGAACGTGCAGAGGTGCATGCTGTTATTTGTTGGCTTCCAGCAGTACGAATGTCGTCAGCGCGATACACAGTTTTAATTTTTTTCTGTGTTTGGTTTTTCTTAATTACGAAAAAGCCTCTGTAAAGTGCAGAACCAAATCAAACGACGAATAAAGTTGATTCAAGTCGAACATTTGCAGACACATTTAAAAAGCGCCTGTAGGTGAGTGTGCAGAGATGCTTGCTGTGATTTACTAACATTCAGAAGATGCAGTTTCTAATATCGTTAGAGGCAGCTTGTTAAAATGATAATCAAAATTTTTGTTTTATATCTAAGAATTATGATAAAGCATCAGTGAAGTGCAGAACATAAGCGTATTCAAACGAAAAAATCGACAACCAAAAGTTTGGTTAATGTAAACAAAAGTGTGGTTAATATTACCAAATCACGGTTGAAAACATCAACATTGTTAATATTAACCAAAAATCACATAGATTCCTTTTCAAGTTTGAATTTGGTAATATTAACCAATTTTTGGTTGGTTTTTTGCTCAGTGTAACATTTGTCGCACATTTTCAGACCTTGTTCTTGAATATGTTAGCAAAATTAAGCACCGATGTCTGCAAAAAAAAGATGTAAAACGAGGATAACGACGCAAAGTCATAATTTTTTCAGCGCTCACCCTATTTACCGGACCCTAACTTTATGGAAAAGCTTGGGATTTCCAGGGCCGCCAAGATCAAATTTGATCCCCATACTAAATATGTGCCCAGCCATCCCCCCCAAAAAAAACTTTATTAATTAAATATTTTTAATCAAATTTACCAACTTAGCAAACTATTTTTATCTTCGAACTTAATTTCGGAAAAATCTTAGGCCCTGAAAACTTCGATCCCGGGGTAAGCGCTACCGTCGCCTCTCTCTCGATGGGAATGAGGATTGGATGTTCTGCCAAATCTGCGAGTAAGAGAAACCATTTGCTGATTGGCAGTTGTTCCGTTCGTGTTCAGCGCAAGGTTCTTTTTCATACATTGGCAGTAAGGATATGCCGTTTCTCAAGTAACCTGTAACTTTAAAGCTCACTTTATATTTATAGGTTGCATTACAATTTATGGTTGTGTCCAAATTAAAGCATTCTATTATCGGGTTTAAATTGGTTTACAACCAAGAAACATACATACGGCAATAATCAATAATAGAAATGCTTAACTTTAGACATAGCTTTCTTTTTAATCCAACATTTAAAGTTAAAGTTAGCTTTACAGTTAAAGGTTATTTCAGAAATCGGCCCTGAATGTGTTAAATAGTAGAAATAAAATGACTGGTATGCTTTTGTTAGTTCAATCTAGTCATTTCCATGTGTTAAATACACTGTGCCTATTATGTAAATAAAAAAAAAAACAGATATTTCGTGCAGTTTGATATAAGGTTGAATAAAAACTAAAGCAATCAAAGTGCTTTTTTTCACCACTTTTCTTCGAAAGTGACCATTGTCCAGATTATTAAAATTAAGCTTCTAAAATGCCTATAAGTCCAGACATAAGCTCGGATCAGGAAGAAAAAAGTGTTGATAAATGTAAACCAAATCGAGATATGATTTTAGATTTTTAAAATATAAAGACCATGAACATCGAGTCCATGTTTATTTCTTTCAGTATATGTTTTTTTTTGAAAATCGGTGGTAATTAAAACTAAAACAGCGTACTAAATAAAGCTTAAGTCATTTAAAGTCTTCCGTCTTCCAATTTACTCATATTCTAGGACATCTTCGTGCTCTCGTATTTAAGATCATCTACGCTCTTTTTACAAAGAATGGACCACCAAAGGAGTACAAGTTTTTTCTGATCCTCATGTAGATGCAAATCTTGCTAACTTTATCAAACTATTCATTGTCATAACAATACGTGTTGATGTTATTGTAGCTCATTGTCGATTTTCCGTAACAAAAATAAACAAATAGTATAATCCACTGCTCGCTTGTCGGCCAGCCTATGTAGCAAATCATACTAAACACTGACCGCACGCACGCCTTATTCATTTCATTTAACAGCCAACTCGCCGTTTCGGACGATACCCTGCTATTTTTACGAATTTCTAATTTTGTTTAAAATTCTTTTTACTTTGTTTGCTTTTATTGATAGCATGTCGCTCGCATTGGTTTTACTGCATGTTCACTCGTCTATAGAATATGCATAAATATCCACATTTAGCTATTCGTTCACGTCAAACTGTCTAGCCATTTAGCGTGGCTGCCAATATTTCTCTTTGGCCGCCGTACGTTTAAGGTTTGCATTGGCACATATTTGTCGATTTGACGTGCAGCGATTTTTTTTTAGTTTGCTGAATTTGAAAATAATATTTCTGATTCTCGTAACAATAAATGCGGCGAAATTTCGAGTCGATTCGAATGTTACCGGCATGTTTGGGTCTTTTAAATACCCACATTTGTATGTATAATTCGTGATGACGAACATAATATTTTAAGAAAAAACTTTTCCAATGTCCTATATAAAGCAGTGACAAAGTTAGCTCCGGCATTGGGGAGGAGGCGATCAAGAAGATTTGTTGCTCATTACACAGGTGTACAAAGTTTTCTTTTTTGGTATGAGTGGTTACCGATGTATTTTTGTGCACTGAATACGATTCTGCGGTCCAAAAGTGCCCATCACGCCATGGTTTTGAGAAAATTGAGGGTAAATCCTCAAAAAACCTGTATTTGGCTATGCAAATATGCGCTGGTTACATAAATTTTGTAACCGGTAAATAAAGTTCCTGTAAATTTTTAAACCCTTTTCGTATTCTGTGCACTCTTGTAACCGGTTAAGTTTTTTACCATCTTATAAACTGGTAACAAAACATTGCTTCGTGATATATGCAATACTAGAACTTCTCCAAATCTTTATAACTGAATTGCTGAATATTTTGACCGCATTACCAACCTAGGTGGAAAAGCGATGACAAGAACTGGTAAGTATGTTTGGTAATAAAATTTTCCAGTTACAAAATATTCAGTAAAGTGCAGAATAGACCTGTAAGTATGCTTCAAAGTATATGTTTTTCTGTGGCAACTGTGAAAATAAATGCGTGCATGCACACACAACATCCGCTTATGTGCGCTTCCATTTTATACGCAGTAGCGCATTGAATTGAATTGAAATAATTTGTATTTCAAATTTCAGCCAATCACGCAGAGCGTGTTGCATGCAATTGCACTTGACTTTAATTCACTGTTTTCGTAATACGCAATTAATAATTTTGTAGCTTCCCTGCAGTGAAAAGCCAAACCAGTTAGAAAAAATACTAGTTAATTAACTAGTATGTGCCTACCAGTTCGACAATTTCGAAGAACTTAGGCGATCAGCGACATCTGCCTTTGAATTGCCAAAGCCAAAAATAAAACCCAATTAATTGCTTTTCTTACAAATGTCGGCTGTGGCGTCACGTGAAGACTACTGGTTCTGGTTCTGAAATCGCAGGTTCGAGGCCGCTTGGAGGTGGTTAAGATTTTTAAAGTTAAATAAATGTAAGTAAAAATAATTTATTCAATTTATAAATAAATAACAAATTTGAAAATCTAATTGCGTTGCAAAAAAAACATTTAGGAAGAAATATAAAAACAAAGAAATTAAACAAAAATATTTTTTTATTAAATTAAAAAATTACAATAAACAGCATAAACAAAAAAATAAATTTATAAAAAATAAAAATAAAATAAAAAATAAAAAAAATTTTACCTGCGCCAGGATTTGAACCTGGGACCTCAGGCTTACCACGCGAATGCTCTTCTCTGTCGGCCATTGTGACTGCTGGAGCGTCGCGAGCAAAAAGGCACACTTATGCTTTTCACGGGGCATGAATTGGCAGACTATCTCATCAACTGGTATGATGCTACTAGTATTTATACTAGTAGATGCTGATGCATAGCCTGAAAATTGACATCTCGTAGGACATCGCAATGTTAAAAATACCAGTCGCTAACATTGAAAAAGGATAGAACGTGAACTAGTTCGGCTGAAACGCAAACCGGTAGAATTCTAGTTCACAACTAGTAGCTTTCCCTGCAGGGTTATTGCGTGTTACACGAAGAGCTTTATTCCTTGATACAAAGTATTTTAGTGCGAAGTAAGCCGAAGGGAAGAAAATCGTAATTGCTACATATTTATGTAGACACTATCACAAATAGAAATTGGCAATTTGTCATGAAAAATCACTGAATAATTTCCTTTATAAATGACTTTTAATTTTAAAACTTGAAAAAAAGGATCAGTCCAGCGCGTTCGTCTTGACCTGCACACTTAAACGTAGAATACGCGATATTATTAAGATCACATTCAAGTTAAAAACGGCACATGAAATATTCGTTTTGATTGTATTGAATTTAATTGAATAAATCAATACGAATTGCAAAATATTTATACTTAGCAATAGAGAAGCAGATCTAAATTAACTTCAATCATATGTACCATCAGCTTGCGTCTGATATTGTGATACCTACATATTTCATGTGATTGATGAATTAAGTTAAACTTCATACAGAAATAAAGCCTTTTTAGATCAATTTCATTTGATACCCATATTTTTAATAATTTCTTTCACTTGTTAAATAATTTGAGTTTAGCTTCTTAAACAGGTGGCAACTCTCTCTAATATTATTAATATTTAAACTAAGGATGTCTTACCACCTTCGTTTCACGTCATGTTTTAATATTGCATTTAACTTATGCATACTATAATTAAATTCTTATTTTAAAACAGGTGGCAACTCTATTAAAAATTATTGAAAACCCAAATCCTTGTTAAATCTTTTTCGACTGACACACATATTGCCATACATATTTAAATTGTATATCTAATTCCATTAACCCAAGTGGAATTAAATTTCTAAAACATATGGCAGCCCTCTTATATAAAATTAAGAAAAAAATATATTTTTTCGAATGTCAATTTATACCCATACTTTAATAATTTATTTGACTCATTAAATAATTTGAGTTTAACTTTATACACAGATGGAAACCCTCTTCAATGTTATAGATGCTGAAACTAGATTTTTCTTAATACTCCTTTGTTTGACCAGCATTTCAATATTTAATATAATTTAATTTAATTCGACTTTTCAAACAGATGGCAATCCTGTTGAAATTATTTTTAAACCAAAACCTCGTTAAACCTTTTTCATCGAACAATTGTTTTGTGATACATATTTAAATTATCTATGCCCCTTAATTCAATTTGAATTTAATTATAAAATCAGGTGGCAACACGCCTATATGCAGTTTGGAAATAAATTGGATTTATATTCATATTGAAGACATTTATTTAGCCTATTGCTTATATTGAATCTAACTTTGTAAAAAGGTGGAAACCCTCTGCAAAATATTTTCAAACCACAAACTCTTTCGTTGGACATCCATATCACGATACACATTTCAATTTTCTGCTTTTATTACAGCCGAGCTTGCTTTTTGAAACAGGTGGCAACCCTCCTACATCCAATTTCTTTCTCCCTGTTATAGGCTCAGGTGTCATGGCAATACTCCGTGTGTTGTCTGCAGCCGTTTAGGCTGCAACCTGGCACATTACATATATACATACATACTTCCACAAATATATAGTAGATCTATCCTTTTCCCAGCGTAAACTAATTTTTGGTAGTATCCCGACCCCAGCGCCTCCTATCGTGTAATTTTTTATCCAAATATTTCTATTCAATTGGCTAACTTATGTTCTAAATATAAGCCAAATCGGCAAGTAAATGCATCTTTTAGGAATATCCCGACCCCAGCGCCACCTAACGATTAAATTTTTGGTCGAAATATTTCCCTTCAAAGTGCTGACATATGTTCCAAATATGAACGAAATCGGTCCAACCGTTTAGTAGCTTAGTGACATACAATATACAGAAAACTCTATTTAGTTGTGAAATCGTGACGTCTCAGCATTCTTAATTTTTCTGCAACAACAACAAAAAGTTCAAATTTTTTTAAATCGAAAAAACTTCCGCACAAAAGGTCCAAAAAATTACTTTTTACAGAATTGAAATCGGTTCAGCCGTTTGGTCAGGCATCGT
>NW_023466503.1:0-7459 GCF_013731165.1 Rhagoletis pomonella
TAACTCCATACAATCCACCTTTCTATGTTGTGCCTCTATTCTGCTTAGGTTCAACCTAAGTACCTCTTCATATTTATCCCAGTCTGTTTTCCTGGGGTTCCGCTTTGGGTGACCTGTCAGAACCTCAGCTCCCAGTGCAAATCGGATAATCCTGTGATCCGACAGTGAGGGCTCAGATGAGACCCGCCACTGAACGATCAGAGGACTGGCCAGTCTGTTGCTGAGAGTGATGTCAAGTACCTCCTCTCTGACCCTAGTTATGAACGTTGGTTTATTACCGACATTATGGATGCACAGGTCTTCACTGATAATATATTCTAATAAGCACTCACCCCTACGGTTTGTGTCCCCACTCTATATTGTGGGCGTTCGCATCGCAGCCGAGAATCGCCGGAAGTCGTTTCCTGCCGCAAAATTCCCGCAGCTGCTGTACCTCAAGAGGCGGCACGTTGGCGTTGTCCCCCGGAAAGTAGGCTGCAGCCAAGACCACCTCCAGTTCCTTCCCGTTGACCCTTAAGGTAGCTTGGACCGCTACCAGATCCTGTGTAAGAAATTCTGTAATGCAAAAGTAATTAAGATTATTCTTTAGCACTACGCACGCTCTGGGCCTCTCGCAGGAAAGGTCCCAAATTACCTTATTGTTGTTATGATTGAGGCCCTTCACCTGGCCTCTGTAGGTCCACGGTTCCTGAATCAGTAGGATTCCCAGGTCCTCCGTGGCAAACGTGCTTGCAATGATCGCCGAGGCGGCCACCGCATGATGCAAGTTGACCTGGGCTACTGTTAGCGCTGTTGGGGCTCGTCCTCGATGTTCGAAAGCCGTGCCTCACCCTCGCCCTCTCTGTCGAGTTCGAGCCTCCCTATGTCCGCTAGGAGCGCATGTAGTCAGTGGCACTTGGCCCGGGAGCACTCACTAGAGCTGGTGCCTGTGCTAATTCCGGTAGCTGATCTTCCAGTGGGGCCGTGGTCGACTCGGTCGCTGGGGCAGCAGTGGAGTCAGTAGCCTCGTCGACTTGCATGTCTTGGCACTCTGACTCCTTGCTGCCTGTCGTCTTATGCCGCCATGGCCGCACCGTAACATAACTGTAACAGAAGTTGATTGTGAATCCGGCCCTCTTGATGCTGACATACGACGCCTCATCGATCCCCAGGTTGAGCCTGAGACCGTTGTCTTCGGCGCCGCATGAAACCACCTTCCACGCAGCCGTGTGGATGTCCTCATTCAGCACGTACTCAGCCGATTTCTCGGCGCATCTTGGGAAGAACACCGAGATATTATGCACCGGCGGGATAACCTCCCCTTCTTGGTACATAACGCGGGCCCCTCCCATCCCTCAATGTTTGGTGCCTTATCTACCAGCCATGCTGCGGTCCGCTCATCCTTGCAGTCCACAAGGAGCATGCCTGACCTGAAAAATACCCCACAAAAGACCAGTGCGTGCTTCCACCCTTTAAGGACCTCATCCATGATGGCGTCCTGGAGTTTGGTCAGGTCCTCAGGGCTTAGGGCAGCAGCAGGGTAATCACAGGGCAGTACAGCCCCCCGGATGCCTTTAAGAGCATCCGAATAGCTAGGCTGCTTAGTGATTCCCTCCTGTGGCTGACCCTGGCCCGCGGACCCATCGAAGCCCCTAGACTCTGTTGGAGGGGGTGGGAGCCCCCGCGGCCGTTTGGGGGATGGTGGCTCAGGTGGTGTGACCTGTAGGCTGGTGCGTTTTGGAGTAGCTGTTGTTGAGCCTGTTGTGGTACCTGTGGGTTCCCCGCTTCTCCGCCATTTGGCGGGCGCGGGTCTCTGCTGCTGTTGCCCGCTTCTCTGCTTTTCAGCAGGCGCGGGTTTCTGATGCTGTAGCCCGCTTCTCTGCTTTTCAGCAGGCGCGGGTCTCTGCTGCTGTTGCCCGCTTCTCTGCTTTTCAGCAGGCGCGGGTCTCTGATGCTGTTGCCCGCTTCTCTGCTTTTCAGCAGGCGCGGGTAGTTCACCTCTCTGCTGCATACCAGCGGTTGCAGCCGTCTTACCACTCTCTTGTGCCTCTTTCTCCACCTCTTGTCTTACTTCCGCCATTGCGCGGGCTACGCTCGGCTTCCTCCCCTGCTCCAGGTACCGGAGATACCACTTGACTCCCGACCCACTAAGACAAGCTCGATGGTGGTCGTCAAGGGATCCCGGTTGAGCGGAGGGCGGAAGTGGAGGCGGTCTACACATGTGGCTTCTCTTTTTGCTGTCTTGCAGCTGCCACCCTGACTCGAGCGATGAGGTTCGACTAGGAGACCTGCGGTGCCTACTGCTAGAGCGGTGCCCACTGCCGGAGCGATGCCTGCTCTTCGAGCGATGCCGACCCTCGGATCGGCCTCGGCGCCCAGAGCGGTCATGGCTCCCGAAGCGGTCACGACTCCTGGAGCGACGCCGACTGGCCTCCCGGTTCTTGCTTAGCGATCGGTGCCTATTTTTTGAGGCCAGAGCCTCTGCTCCCTTGGTGCCCTCCGACCGAAGCTGCGTCCGATCCACGCCGCCACTGCTAGTGCTTGGCCTCTCATCTTCTCTGGCGTGTTCAATAAATAGGGCAGCCTCCTCCTCGGATAGGCTCGCAAGAAAGCCTCCCCTGCGCCTGGTGCCTTAACTTTCGCCCAGCATAGAACTGCCGAGCTTGGCCGTTGGTACCTTTGGTGCCATTGACATAACTGTCTTCGTGGCTGCTGCTGCTGTTGTAGCTGTAGTTGTGACTGTTGTAGAAGCTGTTGCTGATGTTGTGGTTGTTGCAGCTGTTGTGGCTGTAGTTGTAGCTGTAGCTGTAGCTGTTTTCGCGGATTTCGCGATGGTTTTTGTTGTTTTTGTGTTTTTTTGGTTTTTAGTTGTATTCATCTTGTTCGTACGACTGCCAGCTCGGCTAGGCAAGCTCAGCAGTCAAAGTTGTAATAGTGGATCTCATCTGGTCCGCCGCGCCAGCGCCCCATGTCGCGGTAAGGCCACCGTTACTCCTCGATGCGGCCCGGTGTCGAAGAGGCGCCGTTATATTACAGCCGGTTTTTCCCTCCTGGCTGCAAACCGTCCAATAGGCACGGTGTCGCGTAACACCCTGGATTAGGAGGTGGCAGTTCTTGGTCACCGTTTACCGGCAGCCCCAATCTGGAGACAAGGTAGCGACGAGCGCGTCCACGATACCCCAGACCAGAGATGGGCTGATCGGCAATTCAGCTAAGCCCCCGCACCAACGACAAGGTGCCTGCCCTAGCGAGGGTATAAGACAGTTAAAATTGCTTTACGTTTTCATAAAAACTTTGCAACTTTTGTAAACAGCATATATAAGCAGTGGAAAAGTGGTAAAATTTTGCAAAGTTGTAACAAAACAGATTTTTTGTGAACTAGTGTAAATGATTTGCAACTGTTTATATATATCAAAAGAAAGGTAAACCAATTACCTTTGTTTTGATTATAACACCGTTAAAATCGCTTTACGTTTTCATAAAAACCTTGCAACTTTTGTAAACAGCTATATATAAGCAATGGAAAAGTGGTAAAATTTTGCAAAGTTGTAACAAAACAGTTTTTTTGTGAACTAGTGTAAATGATTTGCAACTGTTAATATATATCAAAAGAAAGGTAAACCGATTACCTTTCTTTTGATTATAATATCGTTAAAATCGCTTAACTTTTTTATAGAAATTTTGCAACTTTTGAAACCGTCTATATATAAGTCGAAAAAACGCAATCAAATTTTGCAAAGTTGAAATGAAACTGAATTTTTGTGAACCATTATAAATGACTTGCAACTTTTAATATATATCAAGGTGCCTGCCCTAGCGAGGGTATAACACAGTTAAAATTGCTTTACGTTTTCATAAAAACTTTGCAACTTTTGTAAACAGCTATATATGAGCAGTGGAAAAGTGGTAAAATTTTGCAAAGTTGTAACAAAACAGATTTTTTGTGAACTAGTGTAAATGATTTGCAACTGTTTATATATATCAAAAGAAAGGTAAACCAATTACCTTTGTTTTGATTATAACACCGTTAAAATCGCTTTACGTTTTCATAAAAACCTTGCAACTTTTGTAAACAGCTATATATAAGCAATGGAAAAGTGGTAAAATTTTGCAAAGTTGTAACAAAACAGTTTTTTTGTGAACTAGTGTAAATGATTTGCAACTGTTAATATATATCAAAAGAAAGGTAAACCGATTACCTTTCTTTTGATTATAATATCGTTAAAATCGCTTAACTTTTTTATAGAAATTTTGCAACTTTTGAAACCGTCTATATATAAGTCGAAAAAACGCAATCAAATTTTGCAAAGTTGAAATGAAACTGAATTTTTGTGAACCATTATAAATGACTTGCAACTTTTAATATCTATCAAAAGAAAGATAAATCGATTACCTTTCTTTTGATTACAATATTATTAAAATCGCTTAACTTTCTTATAGAAATTTTCCAACTTTTTAAACATCTATGTGCAAATGAGTAATACTAATAAGAAATTAAGCCAGCGCATATGTATGTATGTAAAAATATATTTATTAATGTTAATTTCAAGTTTTATTCATAATATTGGCTATTAAGTATGTATATTATGCATTTTGAAAATAAATTTTGCAAAATAAAAATCAAAACATTTTAGGATTTTTTATTTAAAGTTTCTAAGGTTATTTTGAATTCGCTGTGAAGAGAATGCAACCCTGAGCCGGCAGAAGAGGGCAATGCTAGACGAGTGCAGCTATATGTTTTCCTTACGAAGTATCTGAATGAGTGCGACAGTGATGCAAGGCTCACACGTACAAGGGGAAAGTGGTGACAATCTGCACACCGCCCATACAAATGTCACCAGTTTTGTCACCAGTTTTGAAGTGACCGAAACCCGCGGTTTCACCAGATTTTTCACCACTTTTGGCTGGCAGGGATGTACACGACACATTTACAAAAACAGCACTCAAGTACACAATACATTGACAAAAACAGCACTAGACTGTCTCCATTGTGGAAGAATACAAGTGAGATACCTTAGGGTTGACAGATAGTTGACAGGGTGTTCAATATGGCGATGACAGTGTGAACAATATGGCAGCCAATATGGCATACAACACCGAATGGCCCGAAGTTGCAAAACTACGACCCGAATGAAACACTTCGTGAAAATCCAGGGTTGCGAAGTGGTATTTTCTTGGTAAATATAAAAGCCAGGATTTTGTGCAGCGCCGAATTTTAACAAAAGAGGGTTTTGTGTGCTCAAGATAAACAGAAAAGGGTTGCTGTGCTGTTTCGTTTTAAGCTTATTTTAATCTTAACGTATCTAATTAAATATTAAAAGGAGACAAAAATTAAAGCAAATTTTTAAAATATATGTACATATCTGAAAATTTTAAATAAAATATATATTTTCACGAGAGACAAAGTAAATAAAAAGGGTTGACTTTAGGGGAAATATACTTATCAGATTGGTTTAGATAGCGCTTTTACGTTATAAATAAAAATAATTCCTACTTAAATTTTATATAGTTTTGGTGACGTATTTCTAAGCTGACCCCGAGATCTCTGAAATAATGCATATTTATGTGCATATATTGTGTTGATTATTCTCCAAATCGCTAAATAATTCTTGCAGCAATCAGCACCATTGGACATTTTCAGAAAGTAGAAATAAACTAAATTAAATTTATTCAATTATTAATAAAAGAAATTGGAGACAAACGTACAATTGGGACGATGTTTTCCGCATCCGCAAACGAATGTTTGTTTGATGAATTAGGTTATTGGCCTGGCGTCTAATGAAGCATTATCGTCATGATTAATGTTCAATCTCCTTTTTTATTAACTAAATCGGTTTCTTAAACAAATTTCTATTCAAATATTTTTCTTTTTTGTTTTTCAATTTACTCCACCGCATGGCCGAGAAGCCATTTTGAGACAGAAACTAAGTATATAAAATAATTCAAAAATAAGCGATTGCTTTTTCTTAAAATTTCAAACCTTTTATTTAGATTTGGTTGAACAAATCGAATAAAAGGTCTGAAATTTAAAAAAAAGCAATTGCTTATTTATTGTCGAACAAAACGTCTGAAATTTTAAGAAAAGGAAATTGCTTATTTATTATTCCTAAGGCTCATTGTTGTGTTCTGCAGTATTTTTGGAAAGCTTTGAAAATCTTCAAAAATATGTGATACATTTTTAAAATGAAAATATTACCACTGTCTAAATTAAAGTGAAATTAAAAAAATGTATTTTTATAAAACAAAAATTGAATGTATAGTAACTTTTTGCGCATAGTAATTGTTACCATTTCAACAGTTAAATAAAATGTCTAATGTATGTTGTTAAGAATCAAAAGGCTCTATTACCTTGTTTATACCGACACATAAGGCGCTTTGACCCAGTTCGCTGTGATTCAAAACGGATGCATAAACTAAATTTCAAAACGCGTTGAAATTGAAAAGTGTGTTGACTTCTATTTGTTTTCAAATCGGTTTTTTGTTTCTCACATCAGTTAGAAAACAAGTATAAACGCATCACTCATTTGAAGTGAAGTGACAATAGGCTGGTTTTCTTTATACAGCCCGTTTTAAATTCGAATTATTGTTATAATAAATTACAATCATTGTTTGTTTCCATTTCGGTCAACCGCGAAAATTATTTAAATGAAAAAAAAAATGTTAATTAAAAAAAAAAAATGTCGTTTAAAAATAGATTTTGTTTACTTTTGAATAAGACTTTATCGAGTGCGCTATAAAGACAGGGGTATATATGCTGTAAAGGAATATATGTTGAGTCCAATCGGTTTTTTGCTAATGCGGTTCTTGTGTGGGTATAAACAAGGCATGATTCAATAACAAAAGGTTTGCTCAAAAAACAGTTTTCTCGCTCCCTCTTGACAAAATCGGCTCCCTTAGCAAGCCACTGTATGTGGGTTCGTGTGTGTGTGCAAAGCTTTTGTAAGGGAGCTAAGGGAGTGTCAAAACTCTAATGTCACTAACGAGCAAAGCTTTAATTATTGAATCATGTAAACAAGGTACACGAAAAAAATTACTTCTCCATGAAAAATATTGTTATTTTCTTATTTAAAATTAATCGGAATTTTATGGGGGGTTATAAAAACTCGTTTTAATCGAAACTTTGTTTTTTCGGCTATATTTGTTATTATTTATTGACCCAGATGTAAATATTGAAGGAACTAACATATTTTAGATATTGACGGAACTACCACTTGTATGCAACCCTGCCTATCCTATATTCAAGTAGATGTAATTCGAAAAATGTAAACGGATTTCTTCAAATCAACCTGAGCTGCGGATATATCGCGAATTCATTTTTAAACATTAACCACTACATTATATTAGTATTAAATACTTTCAATTAAGAAACAATTATTAGAAAATAATTATGAATCATTATATTTTAAATATTCCAATGTATAGTTTTTGTTAATGCAGATAGTGCAGATTTAACGTATTTTATAACCGTTACATGGGGAAC
>NW_023466504.1:0-7459 GCF_013731165.1 Rhagoletis pomonella
GTATTTCATCCGTTGGAGAAAAGTATACCCATCGCGGTATACGAACCTTATCAATTTCGTTATAATGTTGGGTAAAGTTCTGCCATCGGTCTAGAGTGGTCGAAGACACAGTCTCATCCCAATCTGTGCCTTCCAGCCAAATATTTTGCATAAGGATTTTGGCTACGATTATGATAGGCGCAAGCCACCCCAGCGGATCGAAGAGTTTAGCAATGGCAGATAGTATCGCTCTTTTCGTAACAGCATCGCTTTTCTCCAATGGCCTTGCTATAAAATAGAAAAGATCCGTATGGGCATTCCATCTTATTCCAAGAGCCTTGACTGCGCTGGTATCTTCAAATGCCAAAAAATCTTCGCTAAGTAGATCTGTTTTTGGTATGCCATTAAGTATTTGCTCGCTATTGGCTGTCCACTTTCGAAGTGGAAAACCGGCTGATTGCAACACTTCCGATATCTCATCTCTGGCTTTTATTGCTGAATCGATAGTGTGTCCACCAGACAATACATCGTCGACATACATGCATTTTCGTAGTATGTTAGAGGCTATTGGATGGGAGCTTTGCACATCGTCAGCTAATTGTAAAAGTGTCCTTATAGCCAGATAAGGAGCACAATTGATGCCGAACGTGACAGTCTTTAATTCGTACAGACTGATCGGGTCATTCGGGTTAGTGCGAAAAATAATCCTCTGATACTTAGTATGGTTGTTATGTACCAGAATTTGCCTATACATCTTCTCGATGTCACTGTTGAACACATATTTGTATAGTCTCCAACGGAGTATTAGTATCGGAAGATCTGCCTGAAGTACTGGTCCTGGGAAAAGTACGTCATTTAGGCTGTTGCCATTCGCCGTTGGGCTTGAGGCATTGAACACCACGCGTACTTTCGTTGAAGTACTTTCTGCCTTTATAACAGCGTGGTGCGGTAGAAAATAATTATCAGACGAGTCTGCGGGTATGGGATTTGTTATTTTCGACATATGCCCAAGCGTTTCATATTCCGCTAGAACCCTATTGTATTCCTTTTGCAGGACGGGATCCTTGGCCAGCCGTGTCTCATTCCGGTAAAATTGAGAACATGCTCTTTTAAGGGATGGGCCTAGGGAAATATTTCCTGGAAAATCTTTCCTAAATGGTAGTGACACGATGTATTTTCCTTTATTATTTCGTATGGTTGTCTTCTGATACAGCTCCTCGCAGTACTTGTCGTCTTCATTAAGGCTCTTGTTCTTTGGAATCTCCTCAAGCTCCCAAAAGGCACTCAATTGCTTGTCCAGACTAACTTCGCTGTAGTATGAGACGATATTCGTTCCTGGATTCGAGGTATCAGTTCGCCCTGTTATTATCCAGCCAAATACTGTTTCTTGGGCCAGAAGTGTGTTTAATATGTTTTTCTTAAGCCCGCTCAGAATAATTTGTGGATATATGTCGCCACCCAGAACAAGGTCTACGGGTTCATTGACGAAAAATCGTTTATCCGCTAGAATTAGATCTGGAAATGCTTGCTTAGTCACTGCACTAATGTGGCAAGTAGGAAGATTTCCAGTCAGTTGTGCTAGCACGAGCACAGAGGTATTTAAGCGGAACAACGGGTCAACAGGAGACCGCAATTCGATGTTGCACGCTTCTTTAACCTGCGCCGTAGTTGTATTAGTGATGCCCGAAACTTGGGCATGCATACGCTTTGACGGCAAGTGAATTCTGCGTTTTAGTCTTTCAGTAATGAAAGAACACTCTGAACCAGAATCAATAAGTGCTCTAGCGGAATAGTTCGTACCATTGAGATAAATGTTGACGCGTGCTGTCCCTAATAACACACCTGTGTTTGTATTCGCATAGCAAGACTTCACGTTTTTGCTTGTATGCTTGTTTGACTTTGTTGAATTGCGTTTGGCTTGGGCCTGATTGGATGTTGATGCAGAATTAGTCGCAGAATCCAAAGAGGTCCCAAGTGTCGTTGCCTTTGTTTGAGCTGTCTCAATATGAAGGAGCGTGTTGTGTCGCGAGTGGCACTTTATACAATTAAATGGGTTTGTGCATCTTGACACGGTATGTCCAGTACTAAGACAGTTCAGGCACCATTTTTTGCTTTTCAAAAAATCGATTCTATCAGCAGGTGTTTTGTTGAGGAATTGTGGACAGTTGCGTAACTTGTGCTCATTAGTTTGGCACATTTGGCAGGTGAACTTGCTCACGCTTGCCTGAAAGGCTCCTAGCCTTTTAGTGTTAGCTTCCTGGTGGTGCCGTGCGGGTTGGTGCTTTGGAGCTTTCACCGTTGTTGTACCCTTTAGCCCCGCTAGAGTTTCCAAAGTTTGGAATCTATTGGATAGGAACCTGTCCATATCCTCCCACTTTGGAATGTCAGTTTTCTGGTCTATGGTCTGTTCCCATAGGGCCAGTGTACTTTCTGGAAGCTTCGTTGAACACAAATATATAATAATTGCGTCCCAATTAGAGATGTCAATTTGATGACTTTTTAGGGACGATAAACAATTATTAATCTCGCGCTGTAGGTTTTTAATTGAGCTACCACACTCAGATTCCACTGTATTTAAGCTAAATAAAACTTTTAATTGTGTGTTAACTAAGATACGTTTGTTTTCGTATCGCTCACACAGGTTTTTCCAGGCTGTCGAAAAGCCTTCATGGGTAAGTGGGCACTTTCGCACTATGTCTTTTGCCTCCCCTTGTGTTTTATTGTTGAGGTGAACTAGTTTCTCAACTGGGGTGAGGCGCTTGTTCAGGATGTAGATGGCCGTGAACATATCTCGGAAAGTTGGCCATGAGAGATAGTCGCCCTTGAACACATCTGTATCGCACGGTGGCAGGTGGATATTGTGTTCTCGGACGGACCGATCCTCTACATCTTTGTTCGCTTTGGTTAGAATTTCAACCTGAGAACCAATAGCAGACATGCACCTAACATAGCTTTGAAAGGAAATCTTATTCTTCTTTTTTATGGCCTTAGCATCATCCTTAGACAATCCCTCATTGATAAGCTTATCGTAAGCTAACTTTGTTTTTTCCCACAAAGCTTTTAACTCGTCTTGTTGAATAGCAAGACCATGTTTGTTTTGTTCTGCGGCGGGTATGCCGTTGTAATCAGATTCAAACTCTGTTACAGCTTCTGCCAAAAGAATATACGAATCCATTGTTTAACGTGTTTACCCTGACCGAAGTATTAACTGTAATGCCCAGATAGAATCTATAGGATTTTACACACTTAATCTTATCGAAGATTAGAGGTTGTATGCGCAAGAGAAGTTGCCAATTTTTTATCCACCGGAACTTGCCACTTAAATGTATACCAGAAATCCAACGAATTAAAAAGATGCAAAATAGTTTGTATTGCGAAATATATTCGACACTTTATTAAAATGTAAACCTTTTTCTTCTAGAATTATTGTTTACTAACGACTCGCCACCCAACTGTGCTGACTAATATCTACGCGCTTTGATAAGCTATGCAAGGTACGCAATAAGGTGTAAATAATATACGTGGTAAAATCGTGATGTGTGCAACGTACGCAGCAAATTTTAATAAACAGAGTGACCACTTCGATGAGTGCAACGTACGTAGCAAATATATATGGTAAAAAATGTGCAATGTATGAGTTGAATCGCTTATGCGTAGTGATTTAGTGAAAATCTACAATTGGTCCAATGCAAATAACAAAATTTAGAGGTTATGTATCCTCGAAACAGTGACAGTGTTCGCAAATATGCAAAAGAATGTAAGCCAACTAAGAGGCGCAGTGAAAAAACGATCAGAAAAATGAAGGTTATGATTATGGACTGTCAATTTAAACAAAATCTAAATACTTCATTAACAATATTAAGTGATGCGGATCACTGACGTGAGTGTGTATATACGAGTGGTTGCAAGGTGCACTTATTTTTGGTTGCCGTGCGCGGACGTAATTTGAACCGAGACTTTAAAAAATGTGCAGCAAACCAACGAGTACTGTGTGACACTGTGTGTATGTTTATGTTGCAAAGAACACCTAATTGTGGTCGCTGTTGTCACTTGCGGACGGACAGACTAACCTCAATTATTAATAGTGTGGCTTTAAAATTAAATGCTCCAATTGTATATTTTCAGTTTAAACACTCGCGAGATTCTAGTTTGCACACGCGCATTGAATTTAAAACGTTTTTTTTTTTTGGCAATTTTCTATCAAGTGCAATTGAAATTATAACCACGTACCTTGAATTAGAAGTGATTGGTGTTTGGTGGTTGTAGTGTTGTACGCTCGCTGGTGTCCTGGCAAATTAAGCTGGTGTCGTGGCAAGAAAGCTGAGTGTGGTTGTGTTGTCGCTAGATCTCTGTGGCTTGACCGATCGTTGGCGCAAAAAACGTTGTGGCAAAAAAGTGGGTGCTGGACAATGATTCCCTGTGTACGCTGTGGTTGTGGACTGTAATATATATATGCAGGTCGTTGGTCATTTATTGCTCGGCTTCGATGGGACCATGTCAAAACGCATGTGCTTCCTCGACTTTAGCGCTCAGACGCACAGGGGTTTCGTATTATTTGCAAAAAGAAATAAAATGATACAGACAGTGGTTTAGTATTAATTCAAATCAATAGTCTTATATATTTGTCAAGATTTCTTTGTGTACAATTGAGTATATTACCTTAATGCGGAAATTATCGATGAGGCTGGTAGCTCCGGTGTTCTTCCTTGATGATTCAAAAGAGAAGTGACGGATTAAATTAAATCGCGTTAGTTGCGGACCGCCGGACAAACACCGATATAGAAGGGGAAAGTTAACGAAAGTTCGTTGTCCGGCGAGAAGGACTTGCTAACGGCCCAAGTCTTCGCGTTAATACATAAGTGTATACATACGTGCGCATGTATAGTTATATACACACGCATGCGTACACAAATACGTATGTGAGTGAGTTAGAGAAAATGGCATTAGGGTGGAGTTTTTTTGAAATATTTAGGCTGAAGGCCTAAACAAACACAATTAAAATGGCTAATAAGCAAAAACTGTTAGAAGAGCAGAAGAGTTTCGAAGACCATTTCAAGTCGTGGCTGAGCAAACTTGAAGGCCGAAAAACACGAGCAACAGAAGACGCGAAGAAAAATATTCTCGTACTAAGAGAGAGCTTCACATCTAACCACAACCAGTTACTTAAGTTAGGTGTGGAAAATGAGCTGTATTTAACGTCAAATTATTATGATGACTGGATGCGTACAATTGCTGAAAGCCTAGAAAAATACAATGCAGAATGGGAACAAGTTGCAGAAGCTTGTAATTTAAAGAAAAGTGATGCAATGACACAAAATAATCATGGTGTAAAACAAGAACTTGAAGATCAAATAAATCGATTTGAGAAATATGCTTCAAGGACTAGAGATGAAATTAGAAAGGATGTCTCAGAAATATTTCTGCAAACTCTAGAAAAAGAGTATAAATTACTTGAGGAAAAATATGAAGAATATTCATCCACAAATAAAGATATGCGGCACATAATGGATGATTGTGAAAGCTAAATGCACGACATAAGAATGTCAGTTTCAGAGCTAAAGAACAGAATAAAATCACAAAGATCAGGTCCTACGCCTAACTTAAAGGTAGAGGATATCAAAATTTCGCCATTTTATGGAGACCTGTCAGAATGGCCAACATTCAAAGACATATTTAATAGTCTTATACACAAAAGCTCACACTAAGAATAAAATAAAAATACAGATACAGCCAGGATTTAGCAGCGACTACTTAGTGACAGCAGAAGCCTTAATTCTGCCGGCGCTGACAAGTGTTCAACCAGAAAAGACATTTAAGCAAGATATAGAAGAATGGAAGAATTATGTCTTGGCAGACCCTTTGTACAACAAGTCAGACAGAATTGACGTTGTAATAGGCAGCGACATATTCGGTGACATCTTGGAAGAAGGCGTTATCAAAAAGTGTGGCATCCTAGGGCAATCAACTAAATTAGGTTGGATACTTTCCGGAGCTGTCACAGCAACCGCTGACAATAACAAAATTGTGTCAGCAATGACCAGTATAGAGAAATATTGGGAACTGGAAGAAGTCCCAACTGAAACCGAGTCATCCAACGAAGACGAGTTGTGTCTAAAAATTTATAAAGACACTACCAAGCTAGACGAAAAGGGAAGGATTACTGTGAAGATACCTTTCAAAGAAGACTGCGCTTTGGGAGAATCCAGGAAGCAAGCTTTGGCACGTTTTCTTGCACTGGAAAAAAGGATGGCTCAAGATGTCACCTTGAAAAATGAATACGCCAAATTCATCGACGAATACCAAAAACTGGGACATATGCTTTGGACACAGAAGCTTACTTGGGCTGAAGAATTATCAGCCGAATCAAAAATAGAATGGTTTGAATTTACAAAAAATATAAGTGCACTGTGTAACATAAAAATCCCTAGATGCACTAAAACATCTCAAATAATGGATGTAGAGCTGCACGGTTTTGCAGATGCATCAGAAAAAGCATACGCAGCAGTAGTGTACATTAAATGTGATGGGCAAATAACCATTGTAGCAGCAAAAAGTAAAGTGAATCCGATGAAAAATAGGAAAACTTTGCCTAAACTAGAACTTTGTGCAGCTCACCTATTATCAAAACTATTACATCGAATGTTAATCACGATTCAGCACAAAACGAAAATCTACACATGGAGCGATTCTACTATTACTTTAAGTTGGATAGAAACCAACAAAAGTAAAGACAAATTTATTCGAACTAGAGTCAGCGACATTAAGAATTTGATTCCGAGTGCAAAATGGAATCATGTAGTTTCTAAAGAAAATCCAGCAGACGTAGCATCGAGAGGAATTCCTCCCTATAAATTACAAATACACAAATTGTGGTGGAATGGTCCAGACTGGTTGATAGAATCAGAAGACAAGTGGCCCAAATCAATCAGCCAGAAGACAAGATGCGCGGTAACTGCAGTGAGTAAAATTAATGAACAGCACCCTCTAGAGTCTCTTACAGAAAAATACTCCAGTTTTTCAAAACTAATTAGAGTGTTTGCCTATGTATTGCGTTTTAAAAATAAACTGCGAAAAACGAAATTCCATTCACAATATCTATCATCAGAAGAATTAAAAACGGCAGAAATAGAAATAATCAAAAGGCATCAACATAAAGAATTTGAAAATGAATTTCAAAAGCTGCTGAAAAAAGGAAATATAAAGCAATGCAGTAAGTTATCAAACTTGTATCCATTCATCGATGGCGAGGGTGTGTTACGAGTAGGCGGTAGGCTGAGGAACTCAAACATATCATATGAGCAAAAACATCCAGCAATTATTAATAAATCGCACTTATCAGAGTTAATTGTTATGGATGCACATAGCAAAACATTGCATGGTGGCAACCAATTAATGGAAGCAGCAATAAGAAGAAAGTACTGGGTAATAAATCTAAAAAAAGAAATTAAAAAATGCATTCGAAATTGCGTGAAATGCATTA
>NW_023466505.1:0-7458 GCF_013731165.1 Rhagoletis pomonella
TATTCAACTAACACTATTGTCCACTCAAGGTAGTCGTTTTGTAATTACTAACAAATATACATTTGCCCCAACTAGAAGGCTCAAGTAAATTGCAGACTTTCGTGAACTAGATATTTATTTCGCCATATCCAACTATGCCACTTGGTCACTATAACCAAATCTTGGTTATTATAACTAAACCTTTTTCTAAGTGTATTGTGCCTGAGCGGTTCAGTTCTGCGGCTCGTATTATCTTCTCCAACATAATTTAAAAAAAATCACACGAAAGGGAGTCACCTTGTCTGAAACCTCGCTTGGTACCAAATGGCTCGGAAACGTCCTTCCCAATTCTGAAAGAGCTGATGGTATTGTCATTTTACACATCCGTACTAGTTTAGCGCGGATACCATACCAAATTCAGACATCGCGGCATAAGGACAACTTATTTTCGTGCTGCCGAAATCGGCTTTGAAATCGACACATAGATGGTGCGTGTCGATCCTATTCTTGCGGGTCTTTTCCAAGATTTGGTGTATTATGAATAATAATAATAATAGATTGGCGCTTACACATATGTTAGTGTTTGGCCGAGCTTCTCCTCCGATTTGTGGCGTGCGCCTTGATGTTGTCAAACAAAGCGGAGGGACCTACAGTTTTACGCCGACTCCGAACGGCGATTGTATTTTTATGAGGAGCTGTTTTTTATGGCAGAAATACACTCGGAGGTTTGCCATTGCCTGCCGAGGGAGGTCCGCTGTTATTAAAAACCTTTTTTCTATATTTTGGGATGTTGCTTTGACCAGGGCTTGAACCCAGGCGCTGATGTGTGAAAGCGCGCACTGCTTACCACTACACCACAGCGGCGGACATTATGAATAGGGAAGACAAAAATATGCACAAAAAACTTAATAATATGATCATTAACATGACTACAAAATATTAAAAATATGCATGATATATGCCCCAAAAATGTACCACCTATATAACGAAAAAATTTTCGATTATCGCATAAAAAGTTTTTTGAGCATACATATATATCGAAAATTAACACTCTGCGACACAAGACTTTGTCGGACAGAATTTGAAAGATGGCAATTACCCAGGTGAAAATATTGCAACATTTTATTGAAGTGTTGCTACATACAACATATTTTTGTTGCTGATATTGAGCAGTTTACTATAAGGGCCGTTTTCACCAACTCTGGTTAACACTAATCGCCAGTTAAACATCGCCTTTTTTCTAAAACCAGGTTTCGAGTTATGCGAAAAATTGCACAATCGCCGTCGTAGTTGAGTGCTTAAATGTGATTACTGCCACTCAACCGTTCAGTATCTGGTCCCAAAATCAAAATAAGTTTGTTTCAAATAGCCGTTCCTCCGGCCGATAGCAGCAAATCTTCGAGTGTACTTCTGCCATAAAAAAGATTCTTCGGAGGTGGAGTAAAAGTGTAGATCTCTCCATTTGTGTCATAACATCAAGAAGCAAAACGCGAATTAGAAAAAGGAGCTCAGCCAGAAACGTAGAAAACGTCAAAAAGCGCCAAAATGCCAAATGGCTTACAACCATGCAGAGGTGGTAAACGAACTTTACCATTGGCCACAGTGCCTATCCACCATTTTTGAACCAATAAATATTTTTTATACCCGAGCGCACTTGTGCACAAGGGTATTATAACTTTGTTCACATAACGGTTGTTTGTAACAGGCACAACGAATCGAGATAGATATAGACAAATGTATACATAAATGATCAGAATGAAAAGAGAAATCGATTAAGCGGTGACTGTCTGTCCGTCCGTCCGTCCGTCCGTCTGTCCGTCCGTCTGTGCACACGATAACTCGAGTAAAAATTAAGATATCTTAACGAAACTTGGTACGTGTACTTCTTTCGGGCGTAGGACGGATGGTATTGAAAATGGGCAAAATCGGACAATAACCACGCCTACCTCCCATATAACGGTAATTTTCAGAAATACAAAAACTGCGATATCTTAGTAACTACTGAATATAATTCACTCAAAATTGATATTTATAATAAATTTTAGACGAAAAATAAGAATATTAACATTTTTTTGAAAATGGGCGTCGCCACGCCCACTTATGGTTACATGTGTATATCTTGGTAACCGCTGCATCAATTTATTCCAAACTTGGCACAGTTGTTGGCCCTGGTACAGCATACCAAATTTTTAAAATCGGACAATAACCACGCCCACATCCCATATAACGGTAATTTCGAGAAATACGAAATCCTCGATAAATCAGTAAATATTAAAGCTAATTTATTCAAAATGATGGTTGCAACAATTCTTTGCCAGGAAATACGTTTATGATAAAATTTTGGAAAATGGGCGTGGCACCGCCCACTTATGATCACGTATATGTATCTCGCTAACCGTTCTAGCAATTTGTACCAAACTCGGTATGGTTATTGTGCTTGCCACATATGTAAGAGTAAACCATTGAAAATTGTTGAAATCGGACTAAAATTACGGCCGCTTTTCATATAACGGTAAATTTCAGAAATGCTTGAAATTTCAATATTTTGAAATTTAAGGACGCTAGTTTACTTAAAATTTATACACGCCGGCTTATCATGTAGCGGTAGCTTTCGGAAAGGTGGAAAACATATATTTAATACTTGCGCCGGGTATTTAATGTTCGGCTCCGCCCGAACTTAGACTTTCTTACTTGTTTTTTATATAAATACATACATGCAAACATACTAGTCTCCCCTCCCACTGAGTTATTCACCTTAGAAAGATGTGTGCTTTCATAATAAACTAACTTTTAAAGATAAAATATTCTGCGATCTTGAGCGTAATTTTTATTCCAAAAATACCTTAATTGAAAGCACATTTAGAAAATACGTCGAAACGATCTAAATCATTCTATAACTGCTAGTCCTTATAAAATTACATACACCTGTAAAATGCTTCAAATTCAAATTTGCCTCTAGAAGTGTGTAAAATCCCTGATTTACTACTCTTAATGTTGCTCCTTCTTTTAGTCAGAATATTTCGAGAGTGGTACAAAGCAAATTTTTTTCGACAAATGTTCTGATAGTTGCTCTTACTTAATTGGAGCCTTCTAAATTCAATGGCGTCCTCAGTTTGCCCTATTGGCTCCACTTTTCGAGATAGCGGTACTTGAAACTTTGCTTAAATTTTAACTATTTTATAAATAAGCACCTGAGTTTTGAAGATATTTTACTAAAATTTTCCACATAACCGTTTTTTAATATTACCTTAACTATTCCATAAAATTATCGAAATCGATTCACTAAAACATATAGCTCCCATGCAACTGATTGATCAGAGACGTTGTTTTGCGTTATAACTCCTTCAATTAAACAGATTAAAATTTAGTATAGGTTCAATTTAACATATAGCACGCATACAATTTATTATTCAGATATGAAGTTAGAGTTATAGCGCAAAAACACATATCTGAGTAGTCAGTTGTATTGGAGCTATATGTTAATGTGAACCTATTTCGATAATTTTAAGGAATAATTAAGGTAATATTAAAAAACTGCTATGTACAAAATTTTAGTAAAATAACTTCAAAACTGAGGGAGTTATTTATAAAATAATTAAAATTTAATCAAATTTTCAAGTACCGTTATCTCGAAAACCGGAGCCAATCTGGTAAAACAGGTCATGCCATTGAATTTAGAACGTCGTTATTAAGTGAGTACAACTTTCAAAATCTTTGCTCAAAGTTTACAACTTGAACAGCGTAATTTGAACCCAGCTTATTCTTTTGTTTTCTATTTCATGTTTATTCCTCGTCTAACTTTTGAAGCATTTGATGAAAATGAATTACACCTATATTAATTGATTTATTAAGAGATTACGAATAAAATGATAGATAAAACCTAGGTGTGCTCACAAATTTAAAAATAAAATTTTTTTTTAAATGTACCTATTTTTTAGATTTGCCCATATCGCTACCTAAAGGCGAAAAGGTGCGAAGTACATTTTTTTCAAAATTACGAATTTGATGCAGAGTGGTAATACGAAACAACATCGATTTTTGGTCTCTCAAATGGACTTGGCACCTTTTCACCCTCAGGCCGAGGCCACGCAATGAGCGGCAAAGCGGTGAGCTGCTGAGCGGTGAGCGGCTTAAAATTGAAACATATGAAATTCTATTGAAGTGGCCACGCATTTCTGTATGATTCCGCTCACCGCCCACCGCTCAGCCGCTCAGAAATGGTGACGATATGTAAATTATTAAACAGTTTTAGTAAATCACTGTCCTTTCAAACCATCACTTCAGTAAATACATCGGACATATAGGTGAGTAATTTTTCTAAACTGTTTATTTTGAAATTGGCATGAGTCACTTTACCATAACGAAAAGTGGTGATTTTCCATGACTATATGAAATTAATTATACTATGAAAAATATAGGTATCCTAAGATATCAAGTACAAGTAAATCTTCTCGAAAGTTAGCATCAATATTTTTAAACGTGCTAAAGCCCAAATCGTGCCAAATATCGAATTAAAAGCAAAGTGACTTATGCCACTTTCAAAATATATGGCTCCTATAGGACTTTTATTATACCTTCCTACTCATAAATTCTTAAAGTGAATTTTTTAACGACAATAATAAAAGTCTAAGTATAACTGTTCCGAAAGGCAAAAATAATATCTGCCATTAAAAGACTTTTATTTAAACTTCAAAAAATAAGTCATTAAATAACAAAATGGGATGGATTTAATTATATTATTTAAAAAATAACTGATACTTAGAATTTTGGTAAAAATTTAAAATCAGAGAGAACTTGAAAAAAGCTCAAAAACCTAAGCCTTTTAGTATTTGGAAGTTCATGGGTGCGACAGCTTTCTCTTAATGATTTTTTAGCTAGACATTTTTTACAAAACGGTTATTTTCGGTCCCTGGTCGGAATACATTTTTTTAATGTATGTTACTGCATAAATTTGAACCACGTTAACCGATTTCTATAATTATTTTTTTAAAGGAAAGGCGGAGGCGGAGGTGGTCCCATACTAATCTGGTTTAGATCAAGCCATTGGATCATAAAAAAACTAACGGTACTCTTAATTTTTTATGAGAATTGAATTCGGCTTTGGTTTCTGCTAAAAAATTTCTCTACTTGTTAAAGTGTACTGAAATAATATAATAATTATTAATTCATTGAACTGCACTGTTCGGCAATCGGCTGGGGAATTGAGGAAGCCAGGTTTCTCTCAAAGTCTGCATTATATATAGAAAAGTAATTTCACAGTTTTGCCAGGTTGGCGATTTTAAGCTTTTTTTATACCCGAGCGCACTTGTTCAAAAGGGTATATTAATTTTGTTCACATAACGGTTGTTTGTAACAGCCAAAACGAATCGAGATAGACATAGACAAATGTATACATAAATGCTCAGAATGTATAGAGAAATCGATTAAGCCATGTCTGTCTGTCCGTCCGTCTGTCCATCTGTGCGTCCGTCCGTGTACACGATAACTCGAGCAAAAATTGAGATATCTCAACAAAATTTGGTATGTAGGTTTCTGTTAATCCAAGGAAGGTTGGTATTGAAAATGGGCGAAGTCGGACTGTAACCACGCCCACTTCCCATATAACGGTAATTTCCAGAAATACGAAAACTGCGATATTTTAGTAACTACTGAATATAATTCACTCAAAATTGATATTTACAATAATTTTCAGACGAAAAATAAGAATATTGTAAATTTTTGGAAACTGGGCGTAGCCACGCCCACTTATGGTTAAATGTGTATATCTTGGTAACCGTTTCACCAATTTCTTCCAAACTTAGCACGGTTGTTGGCCTTGGTACAGCATACTAAATGGCCGAACATTTAAAAACTCGGACAATAACCACGCTCACATCCCATATAATGGTAATTTAGAGAAATACAAAATCTTCGATAAATCAGTAAATATTAAAGCTAACTTATTCAAAATTGATGCTCGCAACAATTCTTTAGCAAGAAATACGTTTATGATAAAATTTTGGAAAACGGGCGTGGCACCGCCCACTTATGACCACATATGTGTATATCGGTAACCGTTCTATCAATTTGTACCAAACTCGGTATTTTTTTGTGCTTGCCACATAAAAGCAAAGCGTTGAAAATTATTGAAATCGGGCTAAAATTACGGCCGCTTTTCATATAACGGTAAATTTCATAAATGCTTGAAACTGCAATATTTCGAAATTTAATGACGCTAATTTACTCAAAATTGATACACTCCGGCTTACTATCTAGCGGTAGGTTTCGGAAAGGTGAAAAAACATATATTTAATACTTGCGCCGGGTATTTAATGTTCGGCTCCACACGAACTTAGACTTTCTTACTTGTTTCGATTTGAAATTGTTAGTCGCAGAGCAGCTTGTAAAATAATTGAAAGTGATTAAAATGGGAGTTTCGTTAGAATTTAAATCTGAATCTTTTTTTTACCAAAAAGCGTTTATTTTTACCAGAAATGCCGCGATTGCTGTGTGCACTTTGGTGCGAATAAGCATGAAAAAACCTTGTTTAGAAGCATTGTTGAGAAACATTACTTGCACTTTTACTTAGAGTTCCTTCCATGTTTTTTTACATTAAATCGCACCCTAACATCCGTTTTCACTAAAAAAAAACTCAGATTCCTCGGACTACAAGTTCGCAAAAAGGTCTTTTGTATGTATAAATATTTGCAATTTAATTGTTTTAAAGGCTGCAATTTTAAGTTAAAATCGCCAACCTGGGAAAACTGAGAAATTTCTTTTCTATATACTAAGCAGACTTTCAGAAAAACTTGGTTCCATTAGTTCGCCAGAAAGAAAGTTAAAATGACGTACAATCTTATTACAGGAAATCATTTTGATGAAGGGTTCTAATAGACTTATATAAATTCATAGTAAAATACCCAATATTCCTATTACGAACATGTTTGCTCATTAGGGTGGTCCAAAAAAAAGTAAAGTCGGAATTTTAATGGTCTTACCCCCTAGGATTGTTCTACATCGAAAAAATTTACTTCTATATTTTCTTAAATCAAATATATTTGGGGGTCGCCGAAAGCGCTCAAAGTTTCAAATGTATTTTATATGGGGAAAATAACCTTTCGATGAAATTTTATTGAAAATCAATATTTTTCGATCGGAAAACTTTTGTTCTTTTCAGGAGACTTCCATTAATGATACCCAATTGTTTACTTAACCATTTTTAGCACTAAAGATGAAATGGTCCCGGCATTACAATTTTGGGGGACACCTATAAAATGTAGTTACTATGCAATAATGGTTAAATAAAAAATTTGGTATTACTATTGGGAATATCCTGCTGCTAAGCAGAGTTTTCCGATCGAAGAATATTGATTTTCAAGAATTCTATACCATTTCTACGAAAAGTTGTTTTTTTTTTTTATATAAAATGCATGGAAAACTTTGAGCCCTTGAGCAGAGAACTTAGATAGATAGAGAAGGTGCAAATTTTTGGAACGTAAA
>NW_023466506.1:0-7457 GCF_013731165.1 Rhagoletis pomonella
ATTAAAATTCCGACTTTACTTAGTTTGGACCACCCTAATGCACATATGTACACAGTTAAGTATTTGCAATAATATTTTATATTTTATATTTTGTACGTCATGTACTGCTTGGCCTTGCTTCCTACGTCACGTAGTACGCTCTTACATACAAATATCATAACATCTCTCCACATGTATGTACATAGACCCTCTCTCATAAAAATTTACAAATATTTAGATTTTTAAAACAGCCGCAGGGCATTCCCCTCGGCTACAAAAAATTTCGCGAAATACAAAATTGTGAAATTTCAGATGCATTCATGCAGCTCGTGTGAGTACTTTGATTTGTATTAGGTTAAGATATCGTTTTGGGCGCCAACAGTATAACTTCTATTCAAAATGGAGCAACAGTTGAGATATTCCAATGAAACTTAGAATGCAGTCGTCTTCTGCAAAAGGGTCGAAAAGGGCTGCCGTTAAAAGGTACTTCAGTGGCATCGAAGCCTTGGGTCCAACGCCTAGGTTTCAAAAAGATCTAAAAAATGAGTAAGTCACAAAGTTGGGTTCACTTATGGATAAAAGAGTTCAGGTTCTTTCTGTTGTTTTGGAGATTCACTTTCGTGGAAATTAGATGATGACTGATGAGAACCACTGTTTCGAGGTACAACTGGTTTGTTGCTAGAACTGTGGCGAATGAAGATGCAAGTTCGTTGCGTATAAGGAATACGTACTCACATACATATCGACTGCTGAGTGCCGCATGACGTACTCACATACATATCGACTGCTGAGTGGAAGATCGAAAGGGCGTTTTTGAACCGAATTCCGAAAAGGGGCGTTTTTGAAACGTTTTCTGAGATAGAGCGTTTTCGAACTGACTGCCGAAATAGTTCAGCACTCTATATGTACTTAATTAAAAATATGTAATTTAAATGTCAGTGTCAATGGTGGGGATTCTTTGATAACTCAGATCGGCCGTCCGGATGAATGAGGTATGGCGATTGTACATAAAGAAGGTGTTGAGCAACGGTTGGTGCCTTTCATAAAGATTTTCACTGCGTCGCTGGCACTTCGGTCTTGCTAGGTATAAGCTTTCATTGAACAGATGGGCTTGCATGGAACTGGTTGAACTGGTACTTATATGTACACATATCAAGGCAGTTACATATATACATACATACCTACATATGTATGTATATATTTACATATGTACGTACATAAGTATGTAAGTTGAGGTTTCAAAAATTCTGGTATTTTTTAAACTTTTCGCATTTGCGCCTTACCACAGAACTCCACAGGCAAACACCGATGGCCTACCAACTGTCATTTTGACGAGCAATATGATTGCAAGTTTTTGTGTGTGGGCACTTTGATGTCTTCAAATTTGCCGCATGACGCCACCAGACAACATTCTCTCAATTTCGGTGTTTAAAAACATTTAAATTTAAAAAAAACTTGCTGAATAATTTCCTAAAACGTAATCATAAATAATCCAATAGAGAACAGATTCTTATTTTGATTTAATATCAAAATTTCAACGATGCTTCCACCAGCACGCTTTTTCTAATGAAAATTAAAATATGGCTGTCAAACTATCAAATTGGTGACAGGTAATAAAACCCTGGTGCGAAATAAAATCAATTGACATTATTACCTTTTCAAAAGCGAAATAAAATCAACAGAAATTTGGAAATAAAGTCATTGACGCTATTTCCTCATTCAAATGGAAATAGCGTGAACAATGCTTAAAGTATGTCGATTCAAAGAAAAAAATGTTGTTCTTACAACAAACATTGCCCCGTAAGTGTTGTTTTTTAATAGATGAAAAAGGTTATTGCCAAATCCTCAGTGTTGTGATATTAAAGTCCACACACAATCATGAACTACCACCAATTGATTTTATTAAAATAATTTAAATTATGAATATGTAAAAACACGATGCGAAAAACTAAACACCTGCGCACAGCTGGAATACGAGAAATATTTGAAGAAATAGTGTAGAAATGATCCAAATGCAAAACATTTTTCGTTTCCACAAAAATAAAGCGAACACTATTAAATTGATGAAAGAGTCCATGTCCAAAAACCCCGGAGGAACACTGAAAGAATTTTGTGTTTTAAATTAGCGTATTTTGAACGAATTCGGAATGTCTAAGGTGGAAAAGAACCAACCTTTCTATAAGGAAACAATTATAGAAAAAGAATTTTCTTACACTATATTCATGTCTCCGCCAGCAATTTGTGACGACATCATTTAAAAGCAGCTAAGGAGAATGACGACACTATTTATTAGATGGCACATTCAACGAGCCAGTGTGCCAAAATGCGAGTATAAACAATTATTGATTATTTAATATCGGAACCGAGATCACATAAGTTAATAGATTGGTTTTCACACACTTTTGAAACACAAATTATATGCTTTTTTACTGCAGACAAGTTGTTGCCCCAAAACACAGCAGAAATCTTCCAATCAGGGCTGCCAACTATCTTTAGTTATGAGATGCAATACTGAGGATAAAAAAGTGCCAAAATGTGCCAAATAGAAAAATAAAAGTGCCAAAAAAGGTGGCATTCCTTTTAATCATTCACATTTAGCAATAAAATAAAGCTACATTTTCCAAACAAAAGTTTAATGATAAAATAAGATAAACCAGTTTATAAATTAGAAAATTTTAGTTGAGAAAAAGAAGTGCACTCAAATTTTTTTTACAAAAGTGCCATTTGAAGTAAAATAGGGACAAATGGTACGGTTTGAGCCAAGTTGGCATCTCTGCTTCTAATAACTATGAAATATAAAAATTTGAAATATCGAGTGCTTGAATTCATTAATACCCTCTATCTGCAATTTGCACAAATACTAATTTGTGATTCTAGAAACCATCTGGGACTTATTACCTGTCGTTATATAAGGTAGCATTAATATCACTGATGACAGTTAAAGCTTAGGTGGATTTTTATATCAGAATCTAATCTTTGTGAAAAGTGTGCAGATAGAGGGTATTATTGAATATAAGCCCTCGATGTTTAAAATATATAAAAATGTTATTTCAACGTATACAAAAAATAAATCTACCTGCGATACAGCACGGCGGGAAACGAGGAAGGGGGGCCGGGGGCCGCGGCGTAGTGTGACGTGGTGTGCGCGCCGAGGCGCGAGCGCGGCCCGCGCGGTGTGGCGCGCTGACGCGGGCCGCCGCGAAGCTAAGCAAATTTAATGTTTGAAAGAGAAATAATGTCAATAGATTTTATTTCGTTTTTAAAAAGGTAATAATGTCAATTGACTTTATTTCGCACCAGGGTGGGAAATAAAGTCAATTGACCTTATTTCCGTTGATCTTATTACCTGTCTAGGGTTCGAAATTTCAGACTTTGGTATCGATACTGAGTACTCATTCTGGCATCGAGCTCATGGTATCGATACCCTAAAAGTATCAGGGAAAAAGTATCGATACTACTCAGTATCGGACTCATTAAAATATGTTTTTGGGATACTTAAAATATTTTATTCTTCAATCGTATATCTAGTTATTTCCTGAAAATAAAACAATATAAATTTAAAATATTTGATTTTTATGTCATTGCAGAACTTTCACGTTAGAAGTAATTTTAATGTTAAATGTACATACATACATACAAATATATATATATATATATACTTTCACGAATTTCAATTTTTATTAAGAAATTTTTTTTAACTTTTTGGGTATGCATTTTCAATTTTAGTATAATAATGTGCAGGTTTGAATTAAAAGTCAACGGTAGTAAGCTACACGTAATAATTTGGCTACACGTAAATTTGAATAGGTTACAAAACTGCATACCCAAAAAGTTTCTAAAAATTCTGCATTTTCGTGAACTTTGCGCAAAGTTTTATGGCCTTATTTATAAAAAATAAAAAAGGTTTATAAACTGAAAAATGTATGAAAATGTCATTTTATTAAGCTCTTTAAATCTACTCTATTTTTTATGAATATGGCCATTAAACTTTAACTTATTTGGCTTATGATATGCAACAGACTACACGCAATTTCAGTTTATTTTAAGTGATGGACAAAATTGAATGATAGTAATCCATATAAGCAAAGAAAGCAATGGAAGAAAAAATTTAAAAAGTGTGTTTTTTAAAAAGTATTCGATACTACGAGTACTTTGCAAAGTATTGAGTAAAATCACCAAATAAGGTATCGAGTATTAAAGTACTCATTTTTATACTCTAAGTATCGATACTTACTCAATATCGATAGTATCGTTCGAACCCTATACCTGTCACCATCAAATTGCCTGCAATAGATGTCAAGCAATAAGCGCTGACATATATTGCAGCCCATGAGAAATAAGCGATCTCCATTGGAAATATATTTTGTGACATGGTTATCATGACATCAGTGTTTTCCTGTGGAGACAGGGCCTTAGCTACATATGTAAGCATTATTGGATAACATAATCTCAAGCGCAGACATGTATTTGAATGGAACCATTCTGCTAATTTTACATAGTCACTAGTCGGTTAATTATTCTTGCAATAAAAAGTTAGCCGAAGCACTGTGAAGAAAATGAATAAAAGAGAAATTCAAATCAAGTCTAATACGCAAGTTCGTTGCTTACTTACATGCATTTGTACTTAATTAAAAATGTTTAAATGTCAGGGTCAATGGTGTCTTTGAATTGCATAGCACAGCCTTATTGCATTACTAATTTTTCTCAACTGCGCAGAGAGAAACCCCTAACTTAATATGTATATGCACATATGTATGTATGTATGTATTAGATCGCACCACCTTACACACAACAGTGATGCCAGACGAAAATTGGGAAAAAATCCTTCAATTACCTACAACTTAAATAAAATAATCCCGCAAAATTCCCAAAGGATTCGAAAAATATTTTTCAGTAATAAAAGAGTAACATATCACTTATTATGTTTCGAAATTCAGCCTTGTACAAAGGTCGTACTATAGTTTCGCGCAAAGGGGTCGAGATAATACGAAAAATTTAACACGGCGCACAGTGTTTCCCTTCCTTATGAAATGTGGGCAAAAATAGAATTATGGGCGGATTTAAATGAAAAATCGTTTCTTAGTAAAATTGGGGACGCTAAATTCAAAAATGCAATTTCTTTTTGGATAACTTTCATACTTTCACTGTAAATGCAGTTTGAAGTTGAAAATTTGGGTTCTTGCGGCGTTTACATAGGTATGTACACATAGTTCGTTCGATTTTCAAAAGTGAGGGGTCAAATGACAGGGCGTGGCCTGTAGATGTGCATTAAAGTTTGAGTTTTTTTGAAACGGGTTGCCAACTGTTACAAATTTTATTAAAATTATTTAATAAATTAAATGAATTAGATATTACAATATGGGTATCAATTGAAATGGTTTTGAAAATGCTTTACTTCTAAATGACACGTAGAACGGTTGCGCATGTTTAAAAAATCAAATTCACTTTAATTAGGGGAATAAGGTAATTGAAATATGCATATCAATATCAGACAAAAGAAAAAATTGGACATATTTAGCAAGAAATAAGTGAGGAGTAAAACCATTCCTGAGTTGATTTAAGAGTCCAGTATTAAAAAGGAATGTTATCAGAAAAAATCACTGATTAACAATGTATGCATTTGTAGTAAAATAACAAATACGATGTCGTAAACTTTTGTTTTGACACAATTACTATTTTAGTTTAACTGAATTTGACTACACAAACTGGTGGCAACCCTCTACGTAATATTTGAAAGCTAAAACCTTCTTAAAACTTTTTCGTCTAGTTCCCATATGGTGATACCTATTTATTTCAGTTACCTAATTCCATTAATTTAAATGGAATTTGATTTTTCAAACAGGTAGCAACCCTCTACATGTAGTTAAGAAATAAACCCTTTTCATACACATATCGATCGATACACATTTCTTAATAATTCATTCAACTTATTAAAAAAATTGAATTTAATTTTTTAACAGGTGTCAACTCTTTAAAAAAAATAAACTGCTATTGTCCACAGGCCGAGCGTTTTAATCTAACACTTCAGTTTGTATTCCTGTAGTTCTCTACTATCTTTATGGAAATAAAAAACGCCAAACCAACACTATATTTCAAAAGAATCTATTTTTGACATTTGTTTTCGTGAAGAGCTTACGCATGGCTATGCTCTTATTAAAATTCTTAGTATGCATAAAATTTGTCGACTTTCAGTGGATTCCTGGCGGCATATAATTTATTTTATAGGGAAATTTTGTTTTAATTCTTTTTAGTGGATGAAGTACCTTTACAAAAATACCAAACACGTTCACATTGCAGTTAACGGATTTTTCGACTTTTGCCCACTTAGGCTATCTGCACACTTGTCGTCCAATCATAGTTGCGTTCAGCGTTGCCATTTTAGCCGTTTTCCGGCTAGATTTAGCCGGTTTTGATAGCAACTAGCCGGAGAAAATTCGATCTAGCCGGCAGCCGATTTGTTAGCCGGTTTGTAAAAAAAAGTTAGCCGTTTTTAGCCGATTTTACTATTTGCCTAATTTTCAGGTGCAAAAAGTAAACAAGTTGTTCGAAAGCAATAATGCAGACCCAATGAAGATTTTTAATGAACTCAATGTTTTACTTTCGCATCTATGCTCCCTAGTGGTTATTAGCGCGGACACATTTGATCCTATATGCTCCCCGTTGGAACCATACCTTGCTCCATTTCCTCAGTTTTATCACAGTTTTGAATAGTATTTAAAAACAAAAGTAAGCACAAACGCTTTTGACCACGAAGCCGAGAAAATAATTCGAGAAAATGGTCGCTATTTTATTATCACTTTAATAAAGGAATTACGCCAACGCCTCCCTACAAATATTGCCACACTAAAAAAAATTGACTTTTTTCGGTTGGAAATGCATTAAGAGTAATTAAACCAAAAGTATTTGTTCAACTACAGCAACAAAAACACAAATATAATGCCGACGAAATAACATCCATAGAGATGCAATGGCAACGGTTAACGTTACATACCTGGAGTAATTTAGACTCAACTGTAAAATTTTGGGCCGAAGTTTATCAATTTCGAAATGCCCTAGGAGAAAACCCTTTTGCTTACCTTTGCAACCTAGTTTTTAGTTTTCTTGTTTTGCCTATAAGTAATGCAGAAGTAGAGCGAATATTTAGTTCAATGAATATAATAAAAACTAAGCAAAGAAATCCAATGTGCGTTAAAACGTTAAACGCTATTTTATATATAAGATACGGTTTAAAACGTGAAGAAAAATGCTGCCATAATTTTACTGTAGATGACGATCTCTTAAAATTAATGAATTCAGGTGATATATACAATAGTGATTCATTTGATGATGAGGAATATACACTCGATATAAATTAATGGTGTTAACTAGTCTTTCGTTTCTTGCGATTTATTTAAATAAAGCATGTGAATTTTCACTAAAACATTTTAGCCGTTTTTTGCCAGAGTCTATGTGAAATTTCACTAAAACATTTTAGCCGT
>NW_023466507.1:0-7455 GCF_013731165.1 Rhagoletis pomonella
GCACAACGCCGAAACCGGTTTGTCTCCAAACCAAATTTGACAAGGGATGACGGAAAATCGTTCCACATTACATAAATTAGCGTCCTTAAATTTCGAAATATTTAAGTTTCAAGCATTTCTGAAATTTACCGTTATATGAAAAGCGGCCGTAATTGTAGTCCGATTTCAATAATTTTCAACGTTTTGCTTTTATGTGGCAAGCACAATAATCATACCGAGTTTAATCGACTTCTCTTTTCATTCTGATCATTTATGTATACATTTGTTTGTTAATTTTATAATTGCCCACCACAGCATACGCCATGTTGGATCCGCTACAGGGACCGTAAATAACAGTTACTTTTTTTCAACAGCTAAACTTGGCCAGATATTTTTAAGTCGAAAATAGAAGTCCTTTCATAAAAATAAACAAACCACTTATCAAAATTAAAACATTTTGGTATCAACTGAAAGAGTACCAAAATAGCTTTAAAGCTGAAATATTTAAACGAGGAAAGCCAGCAGAAAGCCAGCTATTGAAAAGTATTTAAATAAAAAAACGTTTTTTAATACCCATAGAACAAACCTTGGGTCAGGTATATGCATTTCTTTTGTATTAAATTATAAACAAAAAAATATAAATAGAAGTGGTAGCCTTCGATCGTTATTTCTGTTTAAAAGCTATTTAGGTCCTCTTTCATTTGGTACCAAATTTGTTTAATTTGCATGAGCGGTTTGTTTACTATCCGGAAAGACTTTTATTTCGAACTTAAAAATATCTGGGCAAGTTTAACTATTGGAAAAAATAACTGCTATCTACGGTAATTGATCCGCTATTGGCTACTCCAAGAACGGTTTACGCGAACACTAGTGCTAACTATTAACTGTTAATTGTGTTTGAAAAAAGCTAACTACTTTTGTGGGGAAATGGCAGCAAAGAAGGCAGACCTGGATACCTCTGCATTACATGTAAACTTATTTGTAACTAACTACTTTTATAAAATATAAATAAAAAGAATTTTGCTATTTTGTATTTTTTTCTTTTTTTTACATTTCAATTTCTGTATTTGTTTACATATTCTGCAGTAGGTCGTTCTATATTCGAATTCCGTCAGACATAACATCAAAGTGATAATATAAAATTTTGAACTTCATTTTATTCGTCCTGAATTCGAAGAATTTGTGAATTGCAAAAAAAAAGTATTCAAAGTACTTTTTGTTTGAGATGTATATGTAGAAAGAAACAAACTCCCGATTGCGTCTGCATGACTCCTGCACGACTTTACAACTCACTTTAAGTTTGTTTTGGCATAGCTAATTAAAAGTGAGGTATCTATCAAAATTCCGCCAAAAAGCGAACTAGGAAGTCTCTATGGATGTGTCTTTGCTTTATCATCTGTTGCAATGTGTGGTCACTAGAAAACTGCACAAAGTGGAGCTCCGATATTTTCACCGCTGCTATCTACCCCAAAACTATTGAACAAGCGTGAAACCAAATGCTTGAAACGCCTCGTCTGGAGAGCTGGGCATTGACTTAAGAAGTGGTGAATCGATTCCTCTTCTTCCTCATCTCGACAACTTCTGCAAAGGGAGCTTGTTGGTATACGCCATCGATGGAGCATTGGTGCTACAGCACAGTGCCTTGTGATGAGGCCGGTAAGAGCCTTTACTGCAGACTCGTTTAGCGTAAATATTTCTTCAGGAACTAAAGATTTCAATGTCATTCCGATTAATCCATTGGTCATAAGTCATGGCTGTGGTGTATTCTTCCAGCCCCCTTAGCAGAACAAAAAACCAACGGCAGGGGGGAGTTATCCGAGCCGACTCTATTTTGAAACTTTAAGTCATCGGTGTAGATTGAAATACCATCATTTACTTACCCAATCTTCTCTGCTTGGAAAGTGTATGGGAACCTGAAAACCAAGATCCCAGGATGACGTGAGGTACCTAGTTTCGACATCTAAGTCGGCCTTGATACCGTTACGCCGTCCACTATTGATTAACTTCAAGACCGTTGCTTGCACAATTTTAATTGCTTTGGTCTTAGAACCCTTATTCCGACCGAATACTTGTGTTGGTTTCAAGTACTTAAAAGATGATGTTAAGGCCTTCGAGGCTGGCGAATCTTTGCACTCTTACATGTATTCTCTGATTGCTGCTTTTATCCAGCGCTTTACACCAGACCAGTGCTCCACAGATTAAAATCGGTCGGATGACTTTGGTGTAAATAGCGTGGATGGAATGCGATGACAGCCTACGGGTGTTGCGGAGGCTTTTTCCTTTACATTGCACGTAGGTTTGTAGTCAATAATAATCATAAGTTTTTCGCCTCGGAGGAAAGGTTCTGTCCAATCCCGTATAGCTTTGGTAAGGGAACTTCCGGAACTTTTATTTTTCTCGTGAACAAGACAACTTCGGTTTTAGAAGGGTTACCTCCTAGTCCATTTTGTTTTATACAGGTGATAACACTGCCCAGTGCCGATTCCATTAGCTCAGCTTCGTTCCCCTAACTTTAAAGCTTTCTAACAGCTCATTTAACACCAAGGTCTACAGTTCCCGTTGTTTTTCTTCTAATCAAGGACCCTGCTGCGTCGGCAAAGAAAGAACAATGAAAAAATAAATTGCAATCGGCTTTTTTGAAAATTCTCTAATTGTGAGTTTGTGTCCGATGACCCACCTACAAAGGTTTGCTATCGTGCTTATATGTATACTTCAACCTGTGTGATTTACGGCGAGTATCCTTTTGGGACTAATTGACTGACCAATTGGTCAATAATAAAAATATATGTATGTACGTATGTAAGCATGTGTACGTAAGAACTTAATAACTACTTATAAGTTTAAAACACACCGAATCGTTTCCAATCATCCACCACCAACCGTTTTGCCCAAACGCTGCTGAGGCGATTGAAAGGGTTGTGTGGGAGGGAAAGGAATTTCCTAAATAGGTAAAAAGTAAATAAATAAAATCATTTGATGGTGGGAGGATTGTAATGGTCTTTCGGTTATTCAACGATGCCTATAGCATTTACGTGAGCCAATTTTAGTTAACTGTTGAAAAGCAATAATGATGGACTTTAAAGTGCGTAAATCGATTGGCGCGAGATAGGGGATGGGCCAATGCAGAAGAATTTACTTTGATGTTTTCCTATACACTTCAGATGTTAAAATTTAAACCTTTTTTATTTTAACTGCCAATGCCTTTGTGGTTGTGGGGTTTTTATTATCATTTATTGCTTTGAAAATTGTTTTTATAGGATGATAAGATGCTCCCAGAAAAACTATTATGAGAAAAGTGAGAAAACAATACATATTTATATAGATTAGGGTGGTCCTTAAAAAATCAAATGAACGATTTTTTTCAGTCTCACCCGTAAATCGGTAATACCACGGTCAAAGATGTCAAATATAAATTTTGGTCCCGGTTGGGACGGTTAAGGCGTGTCGCACAAGGGGGGAAGTCTCTAGAGACTCAAAAAATTAAAATTATAATTTTTTTCACCTAATACCCAAAATCCAGGCCAGATAGATGCCTCCATGCCTCTATGGACCCAAAAATTTAAGAATATTTTTTTTTCATTTAATTCTGGTCCCGTTTGGAGTTGGTTACTACGTCTTCATTGGGATATCTGATCTTTGCCCCCTGTGCGACACGCCTTAACCGTCTCCAATCGGGACCAAAATTTACATGTGACATCTTCGTCTATAGTAGCATCGGCGTAGGGGTTGAGGCTTAGGAAATATGGTTGCTTCCTACGTTTAAGGACCATCCTAATGTAGATACTTAACAGTACATATTTAAGTCCAATTTAATAACAGCTTTCACGTTTGGTACAAATTTATTCTGTAATTTTTTTGGATGTTGCTTTAACCAGCGGCCGAATTCCAATATTCGCTATCGCATATATTGATCGCCAAAAAGTTTTAAAAGAATAGTAAGCGCGCCTTGCAGCATTCCACTGTAGTTAAATTATTCTCATATTGCCAGGTTTGGCTGATTTCACATTGTATATGTTACTTTTTCATGTTGTATACTTTTAGGCCCCACTGATTTTCATTTAGAGAATTTTGGCGACGAAAATTTAGCGTACATTTTACAATGTTGTACGCTCGTAGCTTAGCCCTACATAATGGCAGGACGTACCTTTAATCACTCGGCTACAGCGGATGAAAATATATGTATATACTTTTGCTTTATTGAAAAATTTAGAAATTTCATCCAAGCGTGGCTAGAAACATGGTAGTCTGCTTCACCTTGGCGCGAATCGCGGCATTCGTGATCGAGTGATCGTTTTGAATTGAAGCAAACAAAGTGGCATCTATATTCACCACAATACAGTTTAAACGAGTGAAGAACGCTATCCCGCTTATCCCGTGATCTCTAAATCAAATTTCGATTCTAGTTACGTTCGATATCGAATGCCGCGATTGGAGCCCTGGTTATAGAAAAATAGTTTACATAACGGCATCATCCATGATCACATGGATCACTGCGCTCCAAAATATCTCCAATATATCACGGCCTTCGTCCTCGAATCGCTTATATTTAGTCGTAAATGCATACCAGGCCACAGTGACACTGCGGGAAACTACAACTGACGAGTTGGTGAGAAAGGCTAGCATCGAAATGATATCACTGGGAAGGGAGCGGATGGAAGTGGCAGATGGGTCTCGACACTTCTCTAAAGTCAACATAGCTCAGGGCAAGGAAACTAAGACATATGCTATAGCAAATCCCTTCAGGTCTAGGGTGTATCGCATGCGGCCAAATGAGCTCCTTATTCTTACGAAGCTTCATCTTATATTTTTGGTGGAGATTATGCCAGTCACTATCCAATCGGAATTCACGCGGTGGGACCTATATATGTATATATGTAATTTAAAGTATGTGGCTGTGATCTGCTCGAAAAACTAGAAAGCAAATCGATAGCGGTTTAATAGAAGAGAAGATCAGATGTAGAGTCCATTTATTCGGTTTCGTACCCAATTGAATTCCGAAAGTCACTGTGTATGAAAAACACACACATTTGATCATCCGAATGAAACATCAATACCTTTCGCGGCCGTTCCCTTCGTACCTGGTCAACCTGGTCTATCCTCTCACTAAGTTATTCAAATAAAAAAATAATATGATAGACTAAAGTCCATCGCCAATAAACGGGCTGGAGGTCTACCAAAACAAATATTTTGGTGCTGATATATGTCTACATGTGGCCGAGCTTTTCCCCAACTGGTGGAGGTTTCCAGTTGCCTATTAGAAGAAACTTGTTCCTTAATTAATGGATGTTGCTCGGACCATGAATCGAACGTGGGTTCTAAGCATCTCTAATCGTGACCTATAACTTCCTTATTACTACCGTCCTACTTAATGACGCATAAACCTGGACGATGATAACATCAGCGGAGGCCGTTCTAGAAGTTTCAGAGAGAATGGTAGTCCGGAAAATATAGAGGCATGTGCCTTGTATGAGTTTAACAACAACATTCGGATACAGATCCATCCCTTAAAGTGTTTGTTGTAGTACAGTCTTATAGTTGAAGAGCTTAGGGTCTTTTTTCCAAAAAGGCTTTCTTCTGTTCATATTATTCGAAAGATGCGACTGTATACCATATAAAATCATCCAGAAATTCGAGGAATACCTAATTTATTTAAAAATTTGCATCAGTTTAATTTCCTATGCGAATCGAAAGTCATAATTTGGACGTAGAAAGGGGGTCCTAAAAGCATTTTACTTTTGTAAAGCCAATAAACATCCTATTTTACCTATTAAATGGCTTGTTTTTAAAGACATGTTTTAATTGTTTTTGGTGGTATATTTAATTTAAGTTGGATAATTTTTACTGCAATTGTCAGACCATAAAAGATTCGTGATTAACTTGAAAGTGTAAAAAAAAAATTTATCATGAATTCAAGTACTCGTAAACAAGTTTACACACATAATAACATCCACACGTACACGTACAAGTGAGCAATTGTGCGGACGGCCACCATTTAAACAATGTTGCACCACCCAGCAAAAAACACGATTACCACAGAAGCGAAAGTGGAAACGAGCTAGGCGATGGGAATCGCTTACCCTTTCGCTTCAGGAAGGCATTATTTTAACATGGGCATGTCATTGGCGGTAATCCCTTACCCGCAGCATTACCTTCAAACGAAGGGAGAGCGCATGGATAAACAGAATCCAGAGAAGCGAACAAAGAATGCCTTACAGAGAAACTAATGTAGAATGCCCAGATGAGTACATACTTATTTACATATATTAAATCAGAAAATGTGTTAAAAGATTAAAATTAATTAAAATTTGTATAAATCAGTTTTTGTACATACATATGTATGTATTTGGGTATTTAGATTTTACTTAAAAATCGGTATGTTCATACATGCATATTTAATTAAGCTTAAAATTGTACTTCCTCACTCATGTACTTCACTTCATTGACTGACTTCAACTTCGCTGCAAATTGAACAAAGCAAAACATGATTTTTATGCGAGACAAATTTCCACAGAAACTAACGGTAGAAAAAGATTTTATGGATATTCATTCTATTTTTCAGCTGACTACGATGCAGCATTCTACTTTGCATTCCCCGAAATGAAGCAAAGAAGCGAAAAAAAAAAATATTGTAGGACATTCTACTTTGCATGCCCTGAAATGAAGCAAAGAAGCGAAAAAAATAAAATATTGTACGACATTCTACTTTGCGTGCCCTGAAATGAAGCAAAGAAGCGAAAAAAATAAAATATTGTAGGACATTCTACTTTGCATGCCCTGAAACGAAGCAAAGAAGCGAAAAAAATAAAATATTGTAGGACATTCTACTTTGCATTCCCCAAAATGAAACAAAGAAGCGAAATAAATAAAATATTATACTTTGCATTACCGACAATGCCTAAAAGAAGCGAAAAAATTCCAAGGCATTACAACGCTATGCCTTCTAGAACACGTTACCACTAAAAGCGATTACCGATTTTTTGCTGGGCAGTTTCAAGAACTGAACGATTTTTTAGTGGCGTGAGTTGGCACATCCTGCCGCATGAAATGTTAAGCCCGCGATGGAAGTAGCGAAAGCTTCGTTTAAAAAAAATGTTTTTCTCAAATGGTATTTGCATTTGCCATACACCTTCGGCATTGTGGTTTCATTCGTTTTCGCGGTTTTTCGCTGTGTTTTACTGTGTGTCCATGAAGAAATAAAAATAAAATTATGAGCCCGTGATTTCGCCTATACCCTTTGCGATAGCTGAAACCTCGTTTATGAATGTTAGATTGTCATGCAAGAATTAGCCATGTTTTGTTGGCCACTCAACAGCGGCAATGAAAAACAGCAGTAGTGGCAGCCTGAATGGCAGCAACGGAAGCGGGAAACCTTAGTCCAATGCTTCCTCGACATGTCAGTTCATTGTTTCCGCAATGTCAGCGGCAAGCTATAAAAAGTATGGGATGATAGTCTTTTGAAAAAAATAGCGCAATTGT
>NW_023466508.1:0-7455 GCF_013731165.1 Rhagoletis pomonella
GAAGTTTTTCGTCTTTTTAATTTAGGAAGTTCACCAGAACCACTTTTTGTGGAATCACAAGAAATCGATAGCGGTGTATTCACAGCACGATGTATAATTAGTACAAGCAATCCAATCGTCAAAGTCATAAATACCACAAACGATATAAAATACGTAAAAAACTGTAACATCCGGACTGAAAAACTTTCTAATTTCAATGTTTATTCTATAAATAAGACAAGAAACGATGACAACCGGACAAAAGAACTGATTAACGTCTTGAAAAAACAAATCCCTAGTTACGCTGAAAGCAAATTAATTAACTTGTGCGTAGATTACGCAGACATATTTGCACTTCCCGACGACAAAATGACGTTAAATAACTTTTACGAACAAAAACTACGTTTGACAGACAATAACCCAGTTTACATTAAAAATTACCGATTACCATATTCCCAGCGTGAAGAAATAAATCGCCAGGTTAACAAGTTATTAGAAAATAAATTAATCGAAGAAAGTTATTCGAATTATAATAGTCCTTCAATTGTCGTTCCAAAAAAAAGATACTAATGGTAAAAAAGCATACCGTATGTGCGTAGACTTTCGCGCTGTTAACAAGAAATTGATTGCCGATAAGTTCCTCTCGCTCGAGTTGACGACATTTTAGATAACCTCGGACGGGCGAAATATTTCTCAACCTTAGACCTTTTTTCAGGGTTTCATCAAATCCCTTTACATATTGATTCACGTGATGTTACCTCCTTCAGTACGAACCGAGGAGCATTCAGATGGAAAGTATTACCGTTTGGGTAAAATGTAGCACCAAATTCATTTTCGCGTATGATGACAATTGGATGCAGTGAAGCACATCACATAAAAAATTTAGCAAAAGTTTTTAAGACTTGTCGAAACTTCAACCTAAAACTCAACCCTAATAAATGCAATTTCCTTCGGCCGGAAGTTACATTCCTAGGCCATAAATGCTCAGCCAAAGGTCTGTTGCCAGACGACACCAAAATAAACGCTGTAAAAAAATATACAAAACCGACTGATAAAGATGCGGTTCGACGTTTCGTCGCGTTTGCTAATTATTACAGGCGGTTTATACCAAATTTTGCGTCTCTGGCAGCGCCTTTAAATAAATTAGGCAGGAAAAAAGTTGAATTTACTTGGGATAGTGCGTGCGACAATGCTTTTGAATCGTTAAAATCAGCGTTAATTTCCCCAAAATTACTTCAATACCCAGACTTCACAAAACAATTTATTATTACTGTCGATGCCTCGAAAGTGGGGTGCGGTGACGGAAATGATTTGCCGATATGTTTCGCGTCAAAATCTTTCAATAAAGCAGAACAGAATAAACCGATAATCGAACTTGAACTTTTAGCTATATATTTTGCGATCAAGCAGTTTCGACCGTATGTTTACGGCACTCACTTTACGGTGAAATCTGACCATCGACCCTTAGTTTATCTCTTTAACATGAAGGACCCGTCGTCAAAGCTTGCTAGAATACGCTTAGAACTGTCAGAATACGACTTTACAATTGAATATATAAAAGGAAAATCGAATGTAGGAGCGGATGCATTGTCACGGATTACAATAGACGAACTAAAAGACTCAACCAAACAAGTACTAGCGGTAAAAACAAGATCAATGATGAATAGAACACAATTAAAGTACAATAGTGAATGCAATGACAATATTAAATTACAGGTTTATGACAAATTTTCATATGATTTCTCAAAGAAAATACCCCGGGTAAAAACAAATATAATATATGATAAAAATAATGAAATTTCAAATTTTCAAGTTTGTGCACATTTAAAACACAAAAAACTCGAGTTACTTAATTTTACGATTGTTAACGAAAAAACGAATTTCGATGAGTTACTTTCGCGGCTTGAAGTCGAAGCCAACAGTTGTAATATTAAGACGTTAGAATGGCCAAAAAATGATTTATTTTTCAAATATTTTACAATTACGAACTTAAAAGATCGCGGAAATAAAATTTTAAAGAACTTAGAAATTATATTGACGGATCCAGTCGAAACTGTGACCGACGAAGAAAAGAAACACCAACTTATGACAATATACCATAACGACCCAATAAGTGGAGGACATTGCGGACTCAAAAGATTATATGCAAAAATCCGAACGAAATATTTTTGGGAAAATATGACCCGCGACATATCAAAATTTGTCAAGAATTGCGAGAAATGCTTACTAAACAAGCCAAAACCAAAAACAAAAGAAACCCTTGTTTTAACGCCAACACCTATCAAACCTTTTGAAATAGTGATAATTGATACAATAGGGCCTTTGCCAGAACCAAAAAGTGGTAGCAAGTTCGCTGTTACTATGATTTGTGATCTGGCAAAGTATCTGGTAACCGTTGCTGTTCCAGACAAAAGCGCCAAAACGATCGCCTCTGCTATTTTTGAAAGTCACATACTAGTATACGGCATAATGAATTCAATCAGATCAGATTTAGGAACGGAATATAAAAACGAAATATTTTCGGAACTAACAAAACTCTTGAAGATTGATCATAACTTTTCGACAGCACACCATCACGAAACAGTGGGCACTATTGAGCGAAATCATCGCGTTTTCAATGAATACTTACGTGCATACCTAAATGAGACTATTTCAGACTGGGACATTTATCTTAAGTATTTCACCTTTTTGCATAATACTACTCCAAATTCTGTTTTTGACAATAAATTTACTCCATTCGAACTAGTTTTCGGAAAAACACCGACCTTACCGCAAGAATTGCAAAAGGAAAAAATTGATCCCATTTATAATGTTGAGAATTATGCAAAAGAGGTTAAGTACCGGATGCAAAAGTCACATGCAATAGCCAAAGAATTAATTATCAAACATAAAATACGTAACAAGAATTTGTATGATAGACACTCTCGTCCAGTAGATATTAAAGAAAACGATCTCGTTCTAGTACAAAAAGAACCCCGAATTAAACATGAAAATATATATCAGGGTCCTCACGTTGTAACTAAAGTAGATGGTGTTAATGTTACCATTTTCGATAAAGAAAAAGATAAAGTAAAAATAATCCACAAAAATAGAGTTCAAAAAGTTAGTTGAAACTTTCATCTCAACCAATTATTATTTCAACATATAACAACAACAAGTATATGAATTTCTCAAGTCAAGCAAACAAACAAAAAAAAAATGTGTAAAATGAAATATTCACTAAATAGAAATTATTCACCAAATGAACACAATCCCTTCATTTATATAAACGCAGTATTATAAATATTAGAGAAAAATGCTTTAAATGTACTTTCGTTTATTTATAAGAAATAAAATTGTAATAACTAAATTACAATACTTTAAACTACAAAAGACAATGTTATTTAAGACTACAAAATTTTTAATGAATAAATATTGTACTATAAAATACTTACAAATTAAACATTAAAATGTATAGTTAAATATTTCTGAAAAAAAAAAAAAAAATTATCCAATATAAGACTAATTTAATTTCTTTTTCCAATTCAAATTAGTTTAGCCTATTACTAATTACCATTAAGTAATTTTTGTAATGTATATTTAGTTAGCATGTTATGGACTATGCATTTCCAAATTGCTATGGACGAACGAATAAAAGGGGGGAAAGAAAATTAATATAACATTTTCGTTCCTCCAAAGCAATTTGACATACTATGTAGAAAGAAGATTTTACAAGTCTGATCACCTTGTAAAACTTCTTTTCCCATAGGCGGTTGGTGTAATGGCACTACACGCGATGTGGTAACATCTTACATGGCAACACTTATGTTGCCCAAAACAATAAAATTACGTCGCGTGTGTTGTCAACACTGCCGAGCTTACGATCCACATTCGTTCTAGAAGGTGTATCGTAGCTCGGCTTCCAGGAAGCCATTTTCACTCGATACTCGCCTTTCAACCTGACCGGTCATATAAGCTCAATAAAATTTAATTAACGTTTGTGAAAAACTAAAACAAGTATTTTTATTTTTTCAAACCGAAAGTAGTACTCGCGTGTGTACACTATTTTTATTATAAACATAATTCACTGCTTTACCGTGGAAACTCGGAGTGTTGTAACTCCATGTGTAGTGCTGCTACCCATACCTGGCATAGCGGAGCCCCAGTTGGAACCGGAGCTGTAACCCGGCGTTTTAAAGTCGTTTCATTGTACGGTAAGAGGGAGCGCAACTGGGAGCGCAACATGGCGACCGTGATGCAGAGTCACGTAATCTGCTCCAAAATGAAAAAGTGCTAAAGGCACTGTAAAGTCGCTGGTGGTGGCCCCGGTTGGTGGGAAAAAACCCTAACATAATATTTTTACATTAAACGGTGGAGTATGGTGCGCGAGGTACAGCATAAATTGTATGCAAACGGCACATTTTAAGAAAGTTCCAGCATTGTGCGAGATGTACAGCACATTTTTAAGTAACCAGCAAATTTTTTAAAGAAAGTTCCAGAATTTTGTACGGTTTTCGGGTACAGCCGCGCCGCCAACCGCTATCTACATACATACACGTAGATATGTATGTATAACGGCTAACAACATCAAGCCACGCCACCACCATTATATATGTACATATGTATGCATAACAGCAAAACAACAGCAAGCCACGCCACTCGCAGCTAACGGAGTATACAATCATAACGGAGACGAAAGCCAAAAATACAGTAACCACATATGTAGCAACATTACTCGACAGATTTTTCCAACGGATTTTTGCATGGTACAGACTGCAGCGAGGGAGATATGCAGACGGGTGAAACTATTAGGCATACATATGTATACGTATATATATATTTTTATACATGAATCGTTTCTATTATAAATTCTTTCAATATAAAGTGGATAGCTTTTTAGATTTTTGTGCAAATTGGCATTTCTAGTTAAAACATAAAAATTGAATTTGAATCGATATTTAAACGAGGTTGTACTTCTGTACCAGACATCTGCAGCGGGTGCATGATTTTCGTGTATACTCGATCATCTAACAAAACCCGTTTGGCATCGTTCTCTGTATACGAGCAGAAGTATTGTTCGTTATCGACTGAGCTCAAGACGAACATGTTGGCCACAACACCCGATTGCTTTTCATACATACTTGATTGGGTTCGGGTGCTTTGCAGCTCAATATACCCGGGTGTTCGAGTTTCAACCCGAGTGTGCACAAAATTTTCTTGATTGGCTTATGACGTTTTTGTTTCTACAAAAAATGTTGCCTTCTCATCGCGGTGTTCTTAGTTTTTGTGCGTAGAGGGCAAAGAGAAGGTTGAATTTTTCGGTAGTTTGTTTAAGTGTACATTTAACCATTTCTTATATTTTTGCTCATACAAAATGCGACATCACGACGCCTACATCCATTTAGGTATAAATGTGTGTAGATCGGCAATGCCCAAGCTCTATACACTCCGTGCACATTTATTTTTTGTAAAAGTACTTATGTACCTACATAGTTTTAGGCTGTGTTCTAATATATACACACACAGCTTTCCACGCGAAACTATACGAAATAGATGCAAAAACATTTTTGTCTACTTCGCTTCTAATTTTTTCATTGCGTATGCACAAGCACAAAGCAACAACATTTTCGTATGCTTTGTGGGAACATATTGGGGCCAGTTACCTTCAGCGTAAATTTCTTTGTTGTCCTGCATTTTATCGCAATGTTCGGGTGTCCGTTTCATTGTTACACAAATTTTCGGGTTAGCTGCGGGTGTCCGAGTGTGGTGTTCGCTTGTGCTCAATTTATAGCGAGGGTGATCGAACAGACTCGTTCGTAACCAAAGCAGCTGTCGGGTATGCATCTCGATCGAACACATAGTAGCCGAGTGTGGCGTTCGCTTGTGCTTGATTTTTAGTGAGTGTGATCAAAAAGGCTCGATCATACTCAAAGCTGTTCTCTGTTCTGTACGTACATGTACCTCCATTTTGGTTTTGATAGCCTTAAGTGCTTTATTTGATTAACAAAAAAATTTTGCAAATTTTTGATTGAACCATATACATACATATATATGTATTTCCATTTCTCCTTTTTAGGCCTAAGTGCCTCATTTGATTAAAAAAAAATTTTTTTTTTGAATTTATGATCGAAACATTTACATACATAAATGTACTTCTATTTCGCAATTTTGCTAGCACTAAGTGCTTCATTTGATTAACAAAATAAAGCAAACATTTTTTATTTTTTCTTGAAAATTGAATTGACATAATTGAACTAAAAGTTCTGAAGTGTATAAGCTTCTATTACTCCATTTTTCTAGGATTAAGTGATTTATCTGATTAACAAAAAAAAAAAAAAAACTTGAAATTCAATCTATAAAACCAAATTAAAATTTGCGATTACGCACATATGTACTTTTCTTGCTATATTATTCTAGCTTTAAGTGATTTATTTGATTAACAAAAAAATTGTTGAAGTAATATTACAAAAGTTTCGTGGGTATGCACATACATACATACATACATACATATATGTATATGTACACCAACTTACCATTAAGGTAGTTCATTTGATTACATGAAATTTAAAGCCATCGACTAAAAATTTTAACTCCAAATAGAGCCTATAAATATTAAATATTAAACGAATATTTCCAACAACAACTTTTCAAAGAAATGAACTTTTTTAAAAATATATAAAAACTAAAATTTTCAAGTATCCGCCTAGATATAAGTGACGCTTCTCAACAACATTAAACATTACTAGCTTTAAGTGATTCAATACAGTTTTACTTTTCACCTTATTAACTATTACTAGATTTAAGTGACCCAATACAATTTTTTTGATCTTTTTCGATTACATCTATTTACTTGCTTTATCTTTTTTTAAAATACAACATGCTGAATTTATCGGAAGTTGATTCAAAACCGTATACCGATGTACATGTGTTCGACCCCTGTATATATCAAAATTTAAAACTTCTTTAAATACAAAAAAAAATTAAGCAAACAACTTGAAATCTTTTGCTTTGCATGTGGGCTGCATGAAATTCCCCGATATCCCAACTGCATGAAAACCCCTTGTTGCATGCGATTTTTCAGCCGATGACCTACTGAAGAAAAACATAAGTATTTTTCATAATTCAATTTCTTTTTAATTTTTTTATACAGGGTGAACGATAGCTTGTTTTCTTACATGTTGGGTTTCCACTTCTTTGAGATTAGCCGGTTATGAGCGAATTCGATAAACAATTTAAAGTATATAAAGCAGATTTTGATAAGATTACGAAACGCATTTTACAAAATAGACCGTTGTCTTCGAATCCGAAAAAATTAAACGAATACAAATATTCGCTCATCACAGCTTACAATAAAATTTTATTACTAGTTATTGGTAATAGTTCGGCCCATACCTGTAATCTCAAAGAAGTCCAAGTTAAATTAGCTCGTTGCAAGGAACAGTTAGCAAAGTGCTTTAATAAACTGAATTGTCGCGTTAGGATTCCACCTGATAGCTT
>NW_023466509.1:0-7454 GCF_013731165.1 Rhagoletis pomonella
GGTAATAAAATTCAATGATTTGCAAGCGTTGCTCGTTAGTAAGTCTATTCATGATGAAATTTCAAAGCATACTGAGCATCTTTCTCTTTGACACCATGTCTGAAATCCCACGTGATCTGTCAAATACTAATGCATGAAAATCCTAACCTCAAAAAAATCACCCGTTATATTAAAAAAAAAATAAATAAATAAATATTAATTTACATCTCCTTAAAAATTCATTTTTGGCATTAGCCGAAATGGAAGCGAAAGATAATTAAAATTTATTACTTTTGGTTTGTTAAAATCCGCTCAAAAGAAAAGGGCTGTATAAAGCGTTAAATGAATGATAAGTTTTTATGTGTCTTCTTAACGAAAACAAACCGATTTGCAAACAAATGCAAGTCAATACACTTCTGTATTCAAAGCGTGTTTAAATTCAGTTTACGCATCCGTTTTGAATCATTGCGAACTGAGTGAAATGTCTCGGTAAAAACAAGGTATTTAGAGGTTCTACAAGACACAAGTGAACACAATTTCACAGATTTATCAGAATATTTCATTTACCATCTCTATCAATATAGAGGCAAATGTCGTTTTAATTTCACCAGTTAAATAATTTAGACCACAGTCGGTCAATAAAAAGAACTTTAGAAATCGTCCATTCAGCTATAAGCGGCCACACTGTTACTTTCGCCTTTGAAAGAGTTAACTTGTAAAATTCTGCTTTGATAAGCTTTACATCTTCAGTATTTAATAGTTGTTATTCCTACCAGATATTCTTCTCAAATACTATTTTTTTAAGTCGTCGATTATTTAGCGCAAACCTCCACCATTTTTTTAATTTCAAATAAAACACTTAAAACCGAACTGGATGTCGGAATCTTTATTACTACCCGAGAGAACACTTTTTGACGTTTACTTTTTAAAAATAACTTCATTCAAATATTGGCCGGGACTACGCTGTAGGTGGTCCATTCGGAAGGTCCAATTTTCAATTCAATGCGAACAATGTTGACTTCCAAAGTCATAGCTAGATTTACGACGAAGCTTTTTGACTTCAAAAGAACAAAAATTCAGAGGTGGGATATCACACCATAACTTACTGAAACCAAATGATGCCGACATTACGGCCTTCAATTTCAGGCAACAAAAAGTCCGTTATCATGCTGCGGACAACATTTTTAAAAGGTAAATGACAGAGATTGTTTTCCGACTTCAAGTTCTGTTTTACGTGTTTTTTATTTCAAATTTATTAAAAAGGTCTAGATTATCACCCAATATAAACTTGTTGAGCTTTTGTTGGAGAGTATAGAATTTTATTAAACGACTTTACAAAATACACTATCTCGTTGATAAAAAAAAAAAAGGAAAAACATTCTTTAAATTTCATTCGCTATGTAATTTGATACAAAGTTCCATTTAAAACTTTTTATGTTGACATCCCAAGAATGGCAAATTTGCATTCCTTAGTGGTTTGATTAAATTAGATATTTGGAATTCGTTCGAATGCTGCACATCGCATTGTCAATAGAATCAGAGTATAATATAAATGTAATTTGTGGCAGCACGTATGTAAAAGCACTTGGAGAATGTGAAGGTGAAAAGGTAAAAGGATGCAAAATGTAGAAAGAAAAACAGAAAAACTTTTAGATGTTAAAAAACGAAAAACAATAAGCAGTAAAAGTGTTGAAAAGTTGCCATGCAAGGGATAATGAAATGTGGCCATAATAGCCAACGTGCGGAAACTAAACAATATAAAAGCATACAAGTGAACTTACAAATGAACAACAGCGCTGAGCGACCTTCGCTATGTACCCCTTGCCGCTTTCTCATTCTTCATTCGCTGACTGCATCTCGTTCTGAGTGATTGTTGGCAACTGCTGCTGGCTATGGAATTCTAACTGGTCACGTCGGTCGCATACTTTGCACAGTAAATAGTTGGCGTTCAGCACGCCGTTGTCCTCGTGCAACGCGTCCAGTTGCTTGCTTCAGTTGTGCTGTGTAGAAATGCGTAGCCGACTGCTATGCATTCCTGCACACCTTTCTTAGATAGGGCAATTGTATTGCTACTGGGGCTTTATTATGTTAAAGACATTCCTGCTGTTGCACTCCCGCTCAGTGTCAGCAAAGTCATTTGCATAGATTGTCAATTGGCGTGAATTGGCGAAAAAATTGAATTTTCAATGAAAGCTCACGGTAGAGAGAAATTGCTGGTGTACTGCTATTTACAATGCCCACTTTGGTTTACGTAACATACATACATACATACATACATACATGCATGCATGCTTTACAAATTATATCTGTAGACGCACCTAGCCAAATCTGTACATAGTAAACAATAAATACGCCTTTTCGGAAGCCTTAACTCGATAAACTACCTTAAATTTGTACTACGCTGCCCATCCAAGTGCGATTGTTTCATCTTATCCGAGCGCTGCCAGAAAAACTATCCTAATCCTTAACCCCATAACTTAGCAGCTTAACCCCCGACAAAATAAGATGAGGCCATCGCGCTCGGCTGAGTTAGTACAAAGTTAATATCGTTCGTCGAGTTAAGATCAGTTCATCGTAGGGCAAGCAACATAGCATAAAGTGATGGCTACCGAGCGGTTGAGATAAAGCCGCGACCCGTTGCCATATTGATAACAGTACCGTGTTTATACATACAGTTTTGACAATTTTTTAGTTTGTTTGTTCGAGCAAAGCTTTTGTGCAAAAATTATAAAAATTCAAAAAATGTCCAACAAAATTTACAATTTTTTATTCAGAGTATTTTGATAAGTTTAGGTATGCAGTTTCATAGCCCAGTAAGTTTTAGTGAAATAAAGCCCCTTGAAGCTGCTAAAATATCCCTGTGATATATATCTATATACATTTTTTTTTTTTTTTTTTGTAGGTACCAGGCATTTCAAGTCACCGTGACAGCGTCAACACAAAAATTGCCAAAAATCACCACTATTTTGTAGCCACTTCAAGTTGCAATTTATTTTTACATATATTTTTCTAAAAATTCTGCATAAAGGGTTTGAAATTTTTGGTGAAATTTTTTTTGATTTTTTATAATTTTCGCGCAAAGTTTTAAATTTTGATTTACGTTGTTTTTGTTAGATAAGAAGCTAAACTGTTATAAAGAATTAATAAACATTAAGCAAAAAAGTAACAAAACATTCAAAACTAGTGAAAATATCGCACTACGTTTATTTTGTTGACAACTGTATGTATGTATGTAAGTCGATATGTAAGTTGTAAGCACATTTACATCTTTTCGGCTCATATTCGCAGTTCTTAAATAATTTTTGAAAGTTTTTTTTTTTTGCATTTCTTAATTTTTTTTGAAATCGAAAGGGCTAAAGGCCAGTATGCTTTTAATGCTATTAAAATTACTCCGACCATCAATGCGGCTTAAATCTTTATTGCAATTGGCAGCTGTTGATGAATGCTTTTCACAATTTCTTTTTGAAGCTGTTTATAGTCATTTATGGCTAAAACATCATTTACATACATAAATAAAACATAATCCCAATGGGAAAATTCCGTTCAATAGAATTGTGAACACACTTTATTTATAATGCTTGTGCAACGCTTAAACACATGTGTGTGTGCGTACGCAAAACTGGCAATGAAAAATGAAGTAAGCCCTTTTTTTCATCGCCTTTATGCACACTCGTACACGTACTTATTTACATACATACATACATATATGCCATACAATTAAGTGGCCATAAATGCTGGTCATACAACCCACATAAAAGTTGACATTCAAAATAATACTCACACTCGCCCAAACGAATCAACATACAGTATGTGTGTGTGCTCGTGAGTACGAGTGTGAGTATTATTTTGAATGTCAACTTTTATGTGGGTTGTATGACCAGCATTTATGGCCACTTAATTGTATGGCATATATGTATGTATGTATGTAAATAAGTACGTGTACGAGTGTGCATAAAGGCGATGAAAAAAAGGGCTTACTTCATTTTTCATTGCCAGTTTTGCGTACGCACACACACATGTGTTTAAGCGTTGCACAAGCATTATAAATAAAGTGTGTTCACAATTCTATTGAACGGAATTTTCCCATTGGGATTATGTTTTATTTATGTATGTAAATGATGTTTTAGCCATAAATGACTATAAACAGCTTCAAAAAAGAAATTGTGAAAAGCATTCATCAACAGCTGCCAATTGCAATAAAGATTTAAGCCGCATTGATGGTCGGAGTAATTTTAATAGCATTAAAAGCATACTGGCCTTTAGCCCTTTCGATTTCAAAAAAAATTAAGAAATGCAAAAAAAAAAAACTTTCAAAAATTATTTAAGAACTGCGAATATGAGCCGAAAAGATGTAAATGTGCTTACAACTTACATATCGACTTACATACATACATACAGTTGTCAACAAAATAAACGTAGTGCGATATTTTCACTAGTTTTGAATGTTTTGTTACTTTTTTGCTTAATGTTTATTAATTCTTTATAACAGTTTAGCTTCTTATCTAACAAAAACAACGTAAATCAAAATTTAAAACTTTGCGCGAAAATTATAAAAAATCAAAAAAAATTTCACCAAAAATTTCAAACCCTTTATGCAGAATTTTTAGAAAAATATATGTAAAAATAAATTGCAACTTGAAGTGGCTACAAAATAGTGGTGATTTTTGGCAATTTTTGTGTTGACGCTGTCACGGTGACTTGAAATGCCTGGTACCTACAAAAAAAAAAAAAAAAAATGTATATAGATATATATCACAGGGATATTTTAGCAGCTTCAAGGGGCTTTATTTCACTAAAACTTACTGGGCTATGAAACTGCATACCTAAACTTATCAAAATACTCTGAATAAAAAATTGTAAATTTTGTTGGACATTTTTTGAATTTTTATAATTTTTGCACAAAAGCTTTGCTCGAACAAACAAACTAAAAAATTGTCAAAACTGTATGTATAAACACGGTACTGTTATCAATATGGCAACGGGTCGCGGCTTTATCTCAACCGCTCGGTAGCCATCACTTTATGCTATGTTGCTTGCCCTACGATGAACTGATCTTAACTCGACGAACGATATTAACTTTGTACTAACTCAGCCGAGCGCGATGGCCTCATCTTATTTTGTCGGGGGTTAAGCTGCTAAGTTATGGGGTTAAGGATTAGGATAGTTTTTCTGGCAGCGCTCGGATAAGATGAAACAATCGCACTTGGATGGGCAGCGTAGTACAAATTTAAGGTAGTTTATCGAGTTAAGGCTTCCGAAAAGGCGTATTTATTGTTTACTATGTACAGATTTGGCTAGGTGCGTCTACAGATATAATTTGTAAAGCATGCATGCATGTATGTATGTATGTATGTATGTATGTTACGTAAACCAAAGTGGGCATTGTAAATAGCAGTACACCAGCAATTTCTCTCTACCGTGAGCTTTCATTGAAAATTCAATTTTTTCGCCAATTCACGCCAATTGACAATCTATGCAAATGACTTTGCTGACACTGAGCGGGAGTGCAACAGCAGGAATGTCTTTAACATAATAAAGCCCCAGTAGCAATACAATTGCCCTATCTAAGAAAGGTGTGCAGGAATGCATAGCAGTCGGCTACGCATTTCTACACAGCACAACTGAAGCAAGCAACTGGACGCGTTGCACGAGGACAACGGCGTGCTGAACGCCAACTATTTACTGTGCAAAGTATGCGACCGACGTGACCAGTTAGAATTCCATAGCCAGCAGCAGTTGCCAACAATCACTCAGAACGAGATGCAGTCAGCGAATGAAGAATGAGAAAGCGGCAAGGGGTACATAGCGAAGGTCGCTCAGCGCTGTTGTTCATTTGTAAGTTCACTTGTATGCTTTTATATTGTTTAGTTTCCGCACGTTGGCTATTATGGCCACATTTCATTATCCCTTGCATGGCAACTTTTCAACACTTTTACTGCTTATTGTTTTTCGTTTTTTAACATCTAAAAGTTTTTCTGTTTTTCTTTCTACATTTTGCATCCTTTTACCTTTTCACCTTCACATTCTCCAAGTGCTTTTACATACGTGCTGCCACAAATTACATTTATATTATACTCTGATTCTATTGACAATGCGATGTGCAGCATTCGAACGAATTCCAAATATCTAATTTAATCAAACCACTAAGGAATGCAAATTTGCCATTCTTGGGATGTCAACATAAAAAGTTTTAAATGGAACTTTGTATCAAATTACATAGCGAATGAAATTTAAAGAATGTTTTTCCTTTTTTTTTTTTATCAACGAGATAGTGTATTTTGTAAAGTCGTTTAATAAAATTCTATACTCTCCAACAAAAGCTCAACAAGTTTATATTGGGTGATAATCTAGACCTTTTTAATAAATTTGAAATAAAAAACACGTAAAACAGAACTTGAAGTCGGAAAACAATCTCTGTCATTTACCTTTTAAAAATGTTGTCCGCAGCATGATAACGGACTTTTTGTTGCCTGAAATTGAAGGCCGTAATGTCGGCATCATTTGGTTTCAGTAAGTTATGGTGTGATATCCCACCTCTGAATTTTTGTTCTTTTGAAGTCAAAAAGCTTCGTCGTAAATCTAGCTATGACTTTGGAAGTCAACATTGTTCGCATTGAATTGAAAATTGGACCTTCCGAATGGACCACCTACAGCGTAGTCCCGGCCAATATTTGAATGAAGTTATTTTTAAAAAGTAAACGTCAAAAAGTGTTCTCTCGGGTAGTAATAAAGATTCCGACATCCAGTTCGGTTTTAAGTGTTTTATTTGAAATTAAAAAAATGGTGGAGGTTTGCGCTAAATAATCGACGACTTAAAAAAATAGTATTTGAGAAGAATATCTGGTAGGAATAACAACTATTAAATACTGAAGATGTAAAGCTTATCAAAGCAGAATTTTACAAGTTAACTCTTTCAAAGGCGAAAGTAACAGTGTGGCCGCTTATAGCTGAATGGACGATTTCTAAAGTTCTTTTTATTGACCGACTGTGGTCTAAATTATTTAACTGGTGAAATTAAAACGACATTTGCCTCTATATTGATAGAGATGGTAAATGAAATATTCTGATAAATCTGTGAAATTGTGTTCACTTGTGTCTTGTAGAACCTCTAAATACCTTGTTTTTACCGAGACATTTCACTCAGTTCGCAATGATTCAAAACGGATGCGTAAACTGAATTTAAACACGCTTTGAATACAGAAGTGTATTGACTTGCATTTGTTTGCAAATCGGTTTGTTTTCGTTAAGAAGACACATAAAAACTTATCATTCATTTAACGCTTTATACAGCCCTTTTCTTTTGAGCGGATTTTAACAAACCAAAAGTAATAAATTTTAATTATCTTTCGCTTCCATTTCGGCTAATGCCAAAAATGAATTTTTAAGGAGATGTAAATTAATATTTATTTATTTATTTTTTTTTTAATATAACGGGTGATTTTTTTGAGGTTAGGATTTTCATGCATTAGTATTTG
>NW_023466510.1:0-7454 GCF_013731165.1 Rhagoletis pomonella
ACGTAGAAATTTTTGTTTTGTACTTTGATGGTAGAGTTGTGGTGTTGAACTATAAATGTTCCATTAAGATCAATTGATTTTCCATCTATATCGATTAAACCATTGTAATCGTTCAAGAATAGTATTCCAGGTTGTAACTCTTCTAGGCTGCTAATGTGGTCGGCGTTGACAAGCGTACAATTTGGGCGTTTACTATTTATAAGATTGCTAATACAACTATTATTACTTATTTCTCTAAAATCTTTTTCATTGCAAATTGTTATTTTATTATATCCTCTACCTTCATTTTTTAGTCCGTACAATTTTGATTTACATTTTAGAATTTTTTCGTAATCAATTTTATTAATTTTATTTTCCTTTTTCACTCCTTTGAGTATAATTTTTTCACAAGTTTCTTTGTTAGTGGTAGGTAAGCTTAAAATATAAATTATAGATGTACCATTTGAAGCTATTCTAATATCGGTAAATTCTAATTCTTCTTCATTATTAATATTAGGTATTTCTTCTTTTCCAATAATTTTTTCAATTGTACTTATCTCTAGATTTGATAATATAAATGAATTTACAATATTTGATTTTGCCCAATGTAAGGCGTATTCAATATTGATAAGCTCTTCTTTAATTAATTGTAATTTATATTTAATTTTAAGACCTAATTCTAATTTTATGTTTACATTTTCTTTTAGATTTTTAAGTATTTTATTAGTTTTATTACTTGCTTCGTTGATTTTATCCAGAAATTTTTTGTTTATTACTACTTGTCTATCGTTATTTTCTAGTAAATTTCCAATGTTTTTATTAATTATTTCTAAGTGATTGTGGTCTGGGCTACCAGCAATCCATTTCCATGCTGTACCAATAAAATCTAATGACCGTTTATTTTTAGTTCTAGGAGTTAATTTTGAAAGGAGTGTGCGAATTTGGATTATTTCGTGACTGAGAAAAGGATGTAGCGGATGGTTGGTTTGGATATTTTCCGCGATTGTATTTTCAAGTTCTTTTGTTAGTTCGTCATACTGTTTCGTATCTATTATATGAATGATTTTAAATGTTCCTTCCTGTATTCTTGCTGTCCCGTCTTTTAAGGTTATAAGCTGTGCATTCGTATAGTCAAGGATTTGGGTTTCTGCATAAGCCGTGGAGGCAAAGAGCCTGTAAAAAAGATATCGTTATAGACCTATAGCTATTTAACTAACTTTAATTTATATCGTTGGCCCATGGCATTTATAACGCTTTAATTTATTACGTAAAGATCGAAAGCTTATGGCATTTTACTCGATTTCCCTACTTTCTAATTATCGAACGCCTATGGCAATTTACTCGATTTACCTATTTTCTAATGATCGAACGCTTATGGCAATTTACTCGATTTACCTATTTTCTAATGATCGAACGCCTATGGCAATTTACTCGATGATTGCCTTAGTCAAGATTATTCTAATTGTATTCAAATTGAACTTAATTTATTTATATTAAAATTCGATTTAATTTTATTTTATTCAAATTAATTCAATTTAATATAATTTCCTTCAATTTAATTTCCTGCAATTAATTTAATTCGATGGATACGAATTTAAATTAGTGTGAAGAAATTCAATTGAAATATTTTTTTTTTTTTCATTTTTTTCTTGTTATGAGGCTTGTTAACCCTTAAGTACGCCTTAAATCGTGAGACTAACTTCTGATGTTGCCTTTGTGAACGATTCGACCTGATTGAGTTTTGACTGTAGTCCTGTTATTCTCTGCGACTATTTCCTTTTTATATCTCGATGATAGCTTAGAGCCCAATCTTTTATTGATTTTAGCGAATATTTCCTCACCTACAGAGTAATCTTTCGTTTTTTGTCTGTTTTTATTGTGATAATCCAGGTCCTTTACTTGCTTCCTTGTAAGTAAGGCTACATTTTGTTGTCTATGTCTTTCTAACTCTTGGGGGTCTGTGGTAACTCTGGTACCGAAGAATGTTTCCAGCGGTTTTTTCTTAGTGGTGGAATGAATTGTTGAGTTGTATTCTTTGACAGATTTGAAAAGTAACTCTTCAAAAGTGAGACTATTGTTGTCGGATTTTAAACACCTCATAATTTCAGAAAGCGTAGAGTGAAATCTCTCCACTTGTCCGTTTGTCGTGCTAGCGTAAGGGGGTGTGACATATACTTCGATGTTCATTTCATCCTTTAATAACGACGAAATTGAAGCGGAGTTCAGCGATTTCTCGTTATCGATTACTACAAGTTTGGGAATTCCAAAAGCAATCATTAGCTCGCGTATTGGATCCTTTATGTGTTCTACTGCCCTGGATGGTATTAATTTGACTTGTGAGTATTTAGAATATTTGTCGACAGAAGTGAGAATAAACCTTTTCTCTGTGGAGTAAATGTCAATGTGAATGATTTCTCCAGGGTTTTGGGGAATTGGGGTGGCTTGGATTTCTGGTTTTGGGGGATGCCTATCGTATTTTTGTTGAAGGCAAGTTGAACATTGCTTGACCTTTTTCTCTATTTTGGAGTACATGCTAGGAAAATAGTATTTTTTAAGAATTTGAGTTTTATTTTCGCGGCTATTTCTATGAGCTCGTTGATGTTCTCTTATTATTATTTCTTCTTGCTCGGTTTCGTTTGTGATGTCTTCTAATAAGGTTTGTGTAAAGCGGATTTTTATGTTTCTGAAATGTAATGGATAAAATTCTTGTATTCTACCCATAATATTTTCTGTGGTGTAGAGCCCATTAACAAGAGCTGGATCCAAACGTTGTTTAAAAATATCAATTAAGTCCTGTGTGGAGTAGTCAGTTTTAGTTATAGTATGTCTGTGATAACTGGGGAAAGGGAGATCAAAAGTGTAGTTGTTTCGATTTCCAATTAGTATAAATAATTGGTTCTTAAAGGCGTTAATTGGAGCTTCTGTAGCAGGTATGAGAATATGTGCAGAGCTTTCGTCACTATGGTCGGTTGTCGTTAGGGTGTTTACGTCAGATTTTGGGGGTCTAGAAAGGGCGTCTGCGACTACGTTAGTTTTACCAGGTTTATACCTGAGCTCGTAGTTATACTCTTCCAAAATGCATTTCCACCTTTTCATTTTTGCGTTATGGTTTTTATTGCTTAAAGCAAATGTAAGGGGTTGGTGGTCGGTGTAGATTATTACTTTCGCTGAACCGTAGAGATAATTCCTCAACGTGTTCAGTGCCCAAATTATCGCCAGCATTTCTTTCTCATTTGCGGCGTAACTTTCTTCTGTCTTTGATAAGGATCTTGATATGAACGTAATAGGTTTACCTGCTTGCTCTAAAACAGCACCTAGAGCATAGTTCGATGCATCAGTAGTTAGGTGAAATTCTCTCTTAAAATCGGGGTATGTGAGTATAACTTCTTCTGATACTAATGAACTTTTAATTTGGTGGAAGGCCTGTTTTGCATTTTCATTCAGTGTGATTAGCTTTTTGCTTGAGGCAGTTTTTGCAACTCGTCCGTCTTCTCCTCTGAGCAGGGAAGTCAGTGGCTTCGCTAATTTGGCGTAATCACGGATAAAACGTCTGTAATAACCTGATAATCCAAGAAATGATCTCAGATCTTTCAGTGTTTTTGGATAGGGGACTTCTTGGATAGCTTTAACTTTATCAGGATTTGTCTTAATACCCTTGCGTGATATTACGACGCCAAGGAATTCTACTTCGTCCTTGAAAAACTCGAACTTATCCAGTTGTACTTTCATTCGAGCATTTTCAAGAGTTCGGAAGATAGTTTCTAAGTTTTCTAAATGGCTACGTTCGTCCTTACCAAGCACAATTATGTCGTCTATATAGACATAACAAATTTTTCCAATGTGGTCCCTGAGTATGTCGTAAAGGGCGCGCTGAAAAATGGCTGGGGCATTTTTCAAGCCGAATGGGAGTCTCGTAAACTCATACTTCCCATTGTTAACTGAAAAAGCCGTCTTTTCCATGTCACATTCTTTTAAGGGAATTTGATGGAAGCCGCTTTTCAGATCTAGGACAGAGAAAAATTGGCTACTTCCTAGTTGGGAAATTATTTCGTTAATTTCAGGTATTGGGTACTTGTCCGCTAATGTCACTGCGTTCAATTTTCGGTAGTCAATAACTATTCTGTATTTTTTCTGTGCAGAGGCATCTAGTTTTTTGGGTACTACCCAGATAGGTGAGTTATATGCTGATCTTGATGGTCTAATTATTCCATCTCTTAGTAGGGTTTCAATCTCTTGAGTCACGAAGTCTCTCATAGCTAAAGGATACGGATAATATTTGGAATAAATAGGGCTGTCTGAAATAGTCTTAATTTCTCCCACTACAGTGGTTGTATAAGTGAGCTTTGCGTTAGGTTCCGAAAATAGTTTGGAATATTTTCTTGTTAAATAGTTAATGTCCTTCTTCTGTTGCAATGTCATGTGTTCTGTCTTAATGTCAATTTTATTAACGTCCGCTGACAATTTCTGTTTAATTTTGATAACTGTATTGTTGCCAATTCTGAGTGTGTTGTCATGGATATTTATTATGGCAGACAAATCTCTAAGACTGTCGTTACCGAGGATTCCGTGGAAAGAATTCAATGTTGGGAGTAGAAAGAATTTTAAATTCGTATCTTTTTTCCCGAAAAGATTTACCAGAGTGTGGTGGGTGATTTCTACTTTTCCGGCTATGGAGTTTGCGAAGAAAGGTTGTTCGTTAAGAAGTGGTTTTGGAACCAGATGTGGCTGGATATAATTTTTACTAGAACCAGTGTCTAGCAATATCTTAAGAATGTCTCCGTTCTTCGTCCTGCACTCTATGTACGGTAACGAAGAACACGTCATTCTAAAAAATGTATGTCCGTAAAGTCAGCTGGAGTTTGCTCATAATCCTGAGATAACTGCAAACCATCTTCGTAGTTCAATGCGGTCTCATATTCGTCCATTGTAGGTGTCCATTCTTGATCATATCCTTGTTGCTGTACTTCCTCTTGTTCCGGTTCACTTTCAATATGGAAGTTCCTTTGTGCCTTGTATGGAATCTGGTGAGAAGTATTGGATGGTCTTTTTTCTGCTGGTTTGCTCGGTCCTGGTCTGTTCATGTAGTTAATTGCCTTAGAATGCATGGAACGGTCGACATCCATGGGTTCCGGTTTCGGTAATGGCTTTAGAGCCACTGGGCGAGAAGGCGTTAAGGTATTTCTAAGTTGAGGGAATGGTTGAGAAGGCCATGGTTGACCTGCCGGTTGGCCGAATGTGGGGTAGGATTGAGAAGGTTGTTGCGTATTCCAACCAAATTGAGCAGGTGGGAACCTTTGTTGGTATTGTGTCATATTTCTGGGTGGTAGTGGTGGAGGGGTTAGTTGTGGATAATATGATCCGGGAATATTGTAGGATGCTCCGGTATTTAAAAGCGTATTCTTTTGTGCATTTAATTTTAAAGGAGTTGAAACTACTTGTCTATTTAACCTATTGTGAGGTGAAAAATTTTGCTGATTTTCAAGGATTTCACAAAGATGAAGTGAGTGTGGGAGGTCCTTTGGTTCTTTCACTGCTAGAAGCCTTGGCATATCGCCGTTTAGTCCATTTATGAAAGCGTCTCTAGCTTTTGTTCAATATCAGGGAGAGGTGTGAATAGACTCGCTGATAGAAATCCCTAATCGGCAAGCGTCCCTGAACCAGGCTGCATAGCTGGTACTCTAGAGTTTTTAAGTCTCGTTTATCGGCATAGTGCCAAGTTAAACAAGAGCGAATGGCCGTCCAATTCAGTGGAATATTGTACGATTCTAACACTTCGTCTGCATGACCTACTTATTGCCATAAGTATACCGAAGTATTTTGGTGTTCCCTGATGCTGTCTGTAGTACTCTAATAGCCTCTCTACACTTTTTTTCCACGAACTAAATTCACTAGGGTTCCCTGAAAATTCACGGATAGTCCTGGCTATCTCTGGAACACGTCGGAATCCGGAATTAAGAAATTCGTGGTTTGGATTCACTATATTATTAACTAGTTTCTGTCCCTCACTCTGAAAAACTGTTCGGACTATCCTGCGGATAGTCTCTTCTAGTCCTGTCATAGCACTGCTGCTGCTGGCTGTAGTGCCAGTGGTAAGGATGGAGGGTCTGAGAACTGACGGTATGTTATCCTCAGGCATTTTGATTATCAAGTTATTCGCACTTTAATTATTTATTTTCTTCTATTTATAATCCGTTAAGTTGTTTTTTATAAACTATGTTATTTCAAAAATTTCACAAAAATTGTAATTTTATAAAAATTACTATTTGATTTCGTCACATAAACTAACTATATATGTTAATTATCTTTTTCAAAAAATTCACTTTGTTCGTAAGGATTCTTACTTCTTTCTATTTGATTTGATTACATAAAATTCACTTGCTTAAAAAAAATTTTAACGCTTTTCGCACAACTAAATATATTGCATTCACTTATAGTTAAAAAAACTTACAAAATAAGGTAAGCTTGCATCATGCGAGGCGATGGGCAGGATTATTCCGGTTTGTTCGAGGATGATTCCCACGATGACTACGGCTCCTGTGTCCATACACGCTTTATGTCTATTGACTTAAGCGTTCCTCCCAAGAAATTGTATCGCTCCAGTCGTAGGATGTTGCTTCTTATTTTAAGGAGCCTTTCCTCCTATTACGAGGCTTTCAACGATGTCCTGCCGCTGATTAGGTGGCCTTCTTTAGGACTTGTTGGTTTTTTTTGCACTCGCGACTGGGCTCCACGTCAGGGCGCCAGTTAAACTACCCGGCTCGGTAGGTTACAAAAAAAATTCCGGACGAGACCGGTCTTTATTTGTTGATATGAGTTTAACAACTAACTTTACAAATTCTCTTAATTCTAAAGTTAAACCTAAAAGTTAAGCCCGAGTGCTGTCAACGTGACAGGTATTTTGCTGATTAGGCGTTTCCCACGGAAACGCCAGTCGCTGCTCTGGAATTTGTTGTCCAGCTTTTTGGTTGCGCGTGTAAGGTGTTGTATTACCATCTTCTTTATGTTGAGTTGTATGAAGTGCTGAGCTGCGCGTGTGGGGTGTTTGGTTACCGTCATTCTTATGTGGAGTTATGTGAAGTATTGCGTTAGCTCCTCCCTCCTCAAGTGCGGACGTCCCCGGGCGCATATTCGCAGATTCTGGAGTACTAGGGGCACTTGGTTTATTGCATTTCCCTTGAGGGTCCTTCGGCTTCCTTCTTTCGGAAATTTTAAAAGCGAGTAGTATGATAGCTATTACCATAGATATAATGAATGCAGTATTAGAGGTTGGACCAACTTTACTGATTTTGTTGATCATCTCCAGTTTCTTCGTATTTTGTATTTGGAGGTCCTTCATCATCTGCAAGGATAGTATTTCTTCAAAGGGTGTTTTTTGGATTTGGCTGTTGTAAAACGGCTGGGAGAGGTTGCAAATTGCTCATTTCATGCACGTAGAAATTTTTGTTTTGTACTTTGATGGTAGAGTTGTGGTGTTG
>NW_023466511.1:0-285 GCF_013731165.1 Rhagoletis pomonella
AATAGAAAAGTCCCATGTGTTTGTGTTTTTTTGTGAAAATATTTTTTATAAACAAAATCCTTTTCCCCGGTGATTTCCACAAATATCGTGAAAATAAATCGAAAATGTTATATAGCATTTTTTGATTTTTGTAATATTTTGTTAGATTTTCAATTATAAAACTTTATTGGTATTAGATTTTTTTTTTGTAAATAGAGTTTTTAGGGTAAAAAATAATTTCTTCTCGGTGATTTGTTAAAACGTTAAAATAAATCGAAAATATTATATAACATTTTCCAATTTTTG
>NW_023466511.1:385-2343 GCF_013731165.1 Rhagoletis pomonella
AAGGTCTCTCGCTAAACTAGGCCGAAACTATTTGAGAATTTTTTCCAGATTTTCGATATTTATGGAAATAACGAAGTTTTTGAACCTTTTGGACTTAGAAATTTTTTTAATAAACAAACAAAACTGTGAAAAGAATTATTTTCCATTTTTTTGTAGAGATATCCCTAAGCTAAGTCGAAAGTCTGTATGATTTTCTTTTGTATTTCCGATATTTATGGAAATAATTAAGATTTTAATTATTTTCGACTTGGAAACTTTTTTTAAAATACTTAAAATCTGAAAACGTCGGATTTTCGCAGCAATTAGTAAAGATCACGCTAATCTAAGCCGAAACTATTTAACAAATTTTTCAACATTTTCAATATTTATTCAGTTTTCAAATATGTTCTAATAAAGTCGTGTAAGTTGCCATTGGATGGGTGGCAGCTCCGCTACTCATGTGCATATTTGTCCCCCACATTGTCATTTACATATCTAATTTATTAATAACTAAACCTAAATTTATAAAGCACATATTTGTAAACTTCATTTCATTACCTATTTCTGCTACCAAATTTTTCATGCATCCAAAAAGACAAACAAATGAGAATGTAAGTATGTATGCATCTATAAATGTACATATAAACATACATATACACGATTGTTCTGCCCAGCAAACATTTGGAGTCATAAATGAGTCCCATTTCGGAGCCTTTGTGCTCATTATGAGCTCATTTAAGAGTCCGAAATGAGGGTGTTTCCCTTCCTGCGAAGGTCGACCTATATGAGCTTAAATTCATACATCAAATGAGCCTCAATATGAGTTATATTGGACTCTTATTGGCCTCATATACGGCTCATTTTGGACTCTTTTTGAAGCTCTTAAATGACTCTTATTGGCCTCATAAATGCTTACTTTCGGAGCTCCTTGTATGCTGTTCTGTGACTCCTATTGACTTTATTCTTCAACTCTCTTAATGAACTTAATTTAGAGCCATTTTAGCAAGGAATTCATTTCAAATACTGTTGGATATTTATATACAAACCTCTGCGCATACATATATACATATGTTCATATATTGCAGCATTCATGTAATAGCAGTTGCTGCAGCTAAATTTTGTTTATTTTTCCTTCCTAATTATTTTTCATATCTGTATAAACAAGTTTAGATATAAATTTCTAGTCGTTATTGTTTTTATACTGGCACAAAGTGCTGGCTCATAACTTGGATCATATATGACTCCTAAAAGATTCATATAAGAATAAAAAAATGTTTGTTTTTGAAACTCATATATCTTACTTACCTAGGACTCCTTTCCGACTCATATATTCTGAGCGCTCAGAATATGTTTGCGGGGTGCTTTCGTCTTCCCCTCGCCGCTTCCATCTACACAAATTATTCAATTTCTGCGAATCGGCACCAGATTGGCACGTGCGCGAAACCATTAACCCCATGTTTGCGAAATATTTACATTTTCGCATAAGTTTGCATTTAATAAAGCAATACTCGTACATATTGTATGGTGAATAATATTAATTAATTTAAAATTCTGCATATAACCATGTTCTCGACGATACATGTAACTTTCATAAAGATTAAACATAAAAATTGTGCTTCATTAACAGTTGCAACCAGCTGAAACCAAAAAAACTATGTCCGCTAAATGGGTTAAAATCAAACTGGAATTGACATTTTTTACACGCATACATGCATACATTCATATACACATGTACAGTGGAGTACCACTAGCTTGGACATTGCATTGCTTGGACTTTGATGTGTTTGAAACTTTTATGGTACTGAAGATTTGCTTACGGTTGAAAAATATTAAAAATCGTCGGTGCATATATGAAAATATATTTTTATAAAGGCTTTGAAGTAGAGAATATTTTAATATTAAAAAATAAATAAAATAATTTTTTTGTATATATATAAATTTTGTTCAAGGCACATTGACCCACCTGTACAAAAATTGTG
>NW_023466511.1:2443-7453 GCF_013731165.1 Rhagoletis pomonella
TGTAACATAGAAATAGAGTGTTTTGCCAAAAATTACCAAAAATTTCCAAAATTCGAGATAACTTATTTTACTGGATATAGAGAAATAGTTGCCACTTTTCACTTGGCTGGCCGAGATTTCTTCATTTTAAGATTTTAGAATTTTTGTGTCGGATTGAAAAAGTTGAGCTTGTTGGTGATGAATTTGCGGGGAGATGTGCTGCGGTTATTTTTATGAATGAATTTACTTGGCCTTGAGAAATACGCGCATGCGGTTATGAAAGAAATAGTTATTGTTGTATTTGAGTATGCGTGTAATTATGTGCATATGTATGTATGCTGCCGTGAGTTGTAAATGCCCTGCAAAAATTGTGCGACTAATCTCTAAAGAGAGTATTCCGAGATTACTCTCAATCGGGTACAATTGGGCATTAATTAGTCGCAACTAGTCTCATACGGGTGCTAATGGAGGTCGATTAGTCTCGACTCATCCCTTATGGGTATAATTGGAGATCAATTAGTCCCCAACTCATCTCTAACGGGTACTATTAACGATTTAATGATATGTACGCTCTTAGTCAATGAAATTTCATGTGCGGCGTTGGCACACAGAGAGAGTATTCGCCTAACAAAACTGAGCACCCCGGTTCGAATCTCAGCTGGCGCAAATTTTTATTTTTATTTTTTAAAAGTGACTAGTCGCCATTACCCATTCGGGTATAAAGGTGAACAATTAGTCTCTTCATAGGACATGCTCGAACAAAAGCGAACAGTTCATTCCATATAAAGAGATCAAAAGTGGTATTAGTCGCATGCTCCTTTGCGATTGCTCCCGGAGTCATCCCGGATTATTCCCATTTTTGGCAGGGTCCATATAAAGAGATCAAAAGTGGTATTAGTCGCATGCTCCTTTGCGATTGCTCCCGGAGTCATCCCGGATTAGTCCCATTTTTTGCAGGGTATGTACATTTGTGTGTATGTGCGTAGTATTTTGGCAGTAATATGCACATACATACATATATATGTATGCATGTAAAAACTTTATCAGTTAATGGAGTACGTATGTATGTACATACATATGCATGGGGAAATGCATTTTCATTTGACTCCAAAACTATTGGGGCATATTCGTATATGAAATAAAGTCTACTCTAAGTTTAAGTTTGTCAGTCCCAAATAAGAAGAAAATTAGTTGCATCTTTTTTTTTACAGATGCCTAGTCCACTGAAAGTGATATGAAAAAGCTGTAACTAACTTTAGTGTCGGCTTTATTTTAACTATGCATATGCCCCATTATTTACATATAATACGAGTATAACAGTGAAAAATGATAATGCACAGTTTTTCTCAATATAAATAACTTTTCGACAAAAACAACTTTGAAGTTAACACGTGCAGTACAATCAATGCATTTGTACGTTTTTTGTCAACGTATCCATCTTTGAAGTGGATGTGTGAGAAAACTAAGGCAGCTAGAAAACTTCAGTTTGTTGCATTGAAAATAGCGTACCTATAAACTACCATTAGAATCGTTAAAAGTATAAAAACCGATTTTCTTCGCTTTTAATGCCGAAAAACTAAGGCAGCTAGAAAACTGTGGTTTGTTGCATTGAAAATAGCGTAGCATCTACCATATGAATCGGTAAAAAAGTAAAAGTCGATTTTTTCAACCCAAATGCCGACGGAAAATCACCAACGAATTTGCCAATTGCATACTACATATTTGCATAACTTTCACATTTTAGATTCACAAAATTGTATCTCTCGCATACATATGCATGTACACCACGATTGAGAGAATACAAAGGTTGCGCCGATCTCAGACCGCTATTCCTCTCTTAACGAATTTGACAGAATCGTTGTTTGCATGACGTCACACTGGTGCAACTTGTTTACATTTTTCTTGCAACATTTTTTCTTCTTCTTCCATTCTTGCTCACGTTTTGGCATTTCTCTCTCGCAATTGCACCAGTGTGACGTCACACAAAAGTTATTCTCAAAAATCCTCTCTGATCGGCGCAATCTTGTATTCTATCATTCTTGCATGTACACAATATGTACATATTACATATTTCGACCTATGCATGCAATTATTTTAAATAATTAACCAATTTAAAGAACAATAAAAGCGTTGTTAAAACGTAAAAAGCCATCAGCATTTCGCTGTCTAACAAGAAAACATGCATTTGCTTTGATGAGACAATTTCTGTTAAATTTATTTTGCCTCTGGCTGGGCTCTGTTAAAATTAGATTGTCTCTGGCTTGCCGCTCTTAAAATGCGCTTCGCCATTTTTTTTTGGTATTTGACAGTTTCCACGCTGATCCGTTCTTGGACCTTCTCTATAAATATACGTTCTCTGAAGTGCATATCAGCTGTTTTGTGTTTATATGTTGCCTGCATTTACTTGGTGCTTTTAAGGCATAGTGACTGACCTGTTGATGTATTTTCAATCTTTATATACTTAAAATCAAATTTGTGAAACAAAAATTCAATTTCCAATAGTTTGCCTTTAACAGATCTATTCTGCACGTTACCGAAGATTTTGTAACCGGAAAATTGTATTACCAAAAAATGTTACCAGTTCTTGTCACCGCGATTCTAGGTACGTTGGTAATACAGTAAAAATATTCAGCAATTCAGCTATGAAGAATTGTGCAAATCCCGGCATTGCATATTTCACGGGGCAATAATTTGTTACCAGCTTATGAGATGGCAACAAAATTTACCGGTTACAAGAGTACACAGAATGCGAAAAGGGTTTAAAAATTGACAAGAACTTTATTTACCGTTTACAAACTTTTTATTACCAGCGCAGAATAGACCTGTAAGTGACAAAAACAACGCGAATCAGCTGTTTCTCAAATTCTGGGCACGAAATGTGGTTTTTTGCGTTCCCGTACTTTTGGATTATGTTCCATTTTTGAGAGCAAACTTTTGGCTTATTCTCTAATTACCGGATCCGGTCCGGATTGTTAGGGAAAGAACCTAATATCTCTAGAAGAAAATTAGTCTGTTTCTTAGAACTTCGGACTAAAACCTGTGGAACTGTCAAACTACAATTTTACTCACTCAAGTGAGAGTAAAAGGAGAGGATGCAGAAGTGCACGGGAACGCAAAAAGCACTATTTCCTGTAAAAACGTCAGTCGGTTTGTTTACATGTCATTGGTACAACACTGATTTGGCTGAAATATCACTAAATAATTATTGAAATCTATACATATTCAATCATTTCTTTGTTTACTTCCATTTTTTTTTTACAAATATAAGGTTATTTGCTTTCACCGCTTTCTGTTTTTGTTTGCACATGCAAATCAGCTGATCGTTTCACTTTTCCTGAACTTACAGGAAAAAAAAACTCTGGACTAAATCCTGTAACTTCTGACTAGGAACAGTTGCTCAGTTACTCTCAAAAGTGTTCCCACTTAAAGGTTTTATGTCAATAGGAACGACTTCCTGTAAGTTCTGACTAAATCCTGTAAACCGGACTGCAATTGGAACAGACTATTTGTTTACTTCAATTTTTTTACAAATATAAGGCTCTTTGCTTTCACCGCTTTCGGTTTTTGTTTGCACATGCAAATCAGCTGATCGTTTGATACTTTTCCTGAACTTACAGGAAAAAAACTCCGGACTAAATCCTGTAACTTCTGACTAGGAACAGTTGCTCAGTTACTCTCTCAAAAGTGTTCCCACTTACAGGTTTTATGTCAATAGGAACCACGATTGAGAGAATACAAAGGTTGCGCCGATCTCGGACCGCTATTCCTCTCTTAACGAATTTGACAGAATCGTTGTTTGCATGACGTCACACTTGTGCAACTTGTTTACGTTTTCCTTGCGAAATTTTTTCTTCTTCTTCCATTCTTGCTCACGTTTTAGCATTTATCTCTCGCAATTGCACCAGTGTGACGTCACACAAAAGTTATTCTCAAAAATCCTCTCTGATCGGCGCAATCTTGTATTCTATCATTCTTGAATAGGAACGACTTCCTGGAACAGACTAAATGTATGATTGCATCCTTGGAGCTGAACATTTAGTATATATTTGTATATAAAATCGAATTGAATTTCTTATTGACCGACTTCAAAAAAGGAGGAGGTTATCAATTCGTCGCAATATTTTTTTTCATTTATGTGTACAACTTTTGACCAGGTCAACCGATTCATAGATATTTTCTTTGAAGGAAAGGTGGTTCCTCAGAGGTGGTCCCATACTAATTTGGTTGAGATACGATCATTGGATCAAAAAGAAATTTTAATGAGAATTGGAAGTCGGGTTTGTTTTTTGCTTAAAAATTACTTGTTTTGAAAATACTTTTCTACAGAATAATAATATTGGGGTGAATTACTGATTCCATTACTTGTTTTGAAAATACTTTTCTACAGAATAATAATATTGGGGTGAATTACTGATTCCATCCCAGTCCGATTTTTTGTGAAAACTATGCAAATACCATCACTGAATCAGAGCAATTACGATCGTAGCGTACACTTTTAATATGATATGCCCTAATAACCTACTATCAAAGTCATAAAATTTACACATATACAAGGTAGTGTAAAAAGATGTAAGCATGTTTTTTAAGTTTTAGTTACGAGTATTTTTGGTCCGAGAAATAAGGAATCAGGGAGGTTTTTTCTTCGTCGCATATTTCAGGCATTTCTAGGTCATGAAGGTCGTTCGGCGGAGTGAGAAGGCCTTCCATTAGATCGTTTTTGTGATACCAACGCTGCAGGGTAGATACATGGGGTAGCGGATACCCTTTGTCATACAAATGTGTATATGCCGCTGGCCCTGCTGCGTGTAAACATATTGCGCTGGAAATGTCTTCCCACGACCATTTCACAGATCGATCTATGTAAAATAAATAAAATAGTTACATTAACTTTCTACCAAGAAAATTTCAAAACATGCCTGGAAAAATCATTTTACGTATTTGATTTTCTGTAAAGATTTGTCTAAAATTATTTTGCACAGCATTTGCTATATTCAACTGATGAGCCAAGTCCCTGTTTTCCGCCTTCAATTT
>NW_023466512.1:0-7452 GCF_013731165.1 Rhagoletis pomonella
TATTTGTACAAGTCCTAAATTGCCGGCTTCTCTTTCAAGCCTGGTAAAGAATTGTCCTAGGTCAATCTTATCCTCAACAATTAGGTTGCTTGTATCCAAAGTGCTACAAATTTTCTTTCCTTTTTTGAAATATAATTTCGGAGGAGTGAAAACGAGCTCGACATGTCTTTTTACTTCAAATTTATTTAGCGCTTCGTAAATTTTGGGGTTCTCTTTGTGACTTTCTTTATTTTCAGCATTACTGCTGGTCTGTTTCGCTGCTGATCTTGTTGTTATTTTTAATATTTTACTTGCTTCCACTGACATATCTTTTAAGTTTGTAATTGTTATGCGGGATAATGCGTCCGCAATATGATTTTCTTTTCCGGCTATATACTCCACTTCAAAATCGTACTCTTCTAAATCGAGTCTTACTCGTGTCAGCTTAGATGAAGGGCTCTTCATCGAGAATAGGTATGTTAAAGGACGATGGTCAGTTTTAACTAGAAATTTTCTGCCATAAACATATGGTCTGAAGAAGGTTATGGCCCAATGGATTGCGGCCAATTCTTTTTCTATTGTGGCTTTGTTGGTTTCACCTTTGGTGAAGGACCTAGAAGCGTAAGCAATTGGTAACTGTTTGCCATTATGTTCCTGACTAAGGACTGCCCCCACAAGCGTACCCACTAGCGTCTGTTGTTATGCAGAATTCTTTAACGAAGTCTGGGTATTGCAAAAGTTTTGGACTAATTAATGCTTCCTTTAAATAGGCAAAAGCTTTTTGACATTCTTCTGTCCATTCGAAGGAAACATTCTTTTTGCAAAGCCTAGTTAATTTTCGTGAGTGCTCTGCGAAATTCGGTACGAATCTTCTGTAATAGTTGCAGAAAGCTACGAATCTCTTAACTTCATCCGCTGTTTTTGGTGTTGGGTAATTTTGAACTGTTTCAAATTTGCTCGGGTCGGGTAATATTCCCTTGTTTGTACATTTATGTCCTAAATAAGTTACTTCTTGGCTGAAAAATAGGCATTTATCTGGATGTAATTTTAGGTTGAATTTTCTGCAAGTGGAGAATACGTCTCTTAAGTTTTTAGCATGTGGTTTTCAGAACAACCTAATACAACTAAATCATCCATGTAGAGAAATGCTTGAGATGGCTTGAGGCCTGCAAATGCTAGGGTCATCATTCTTTGGAATGAATTCGGTGCTACTTTTAATCCGTAGGGTAGTCTTTTGAATCTATATGTGCCATTATCGGCTGTAAATGAGGTTATATCCCTGGAGTCGGGGTGTAATTCGATTTGATGAAAACCTGACATAAGGTCTAGGCATGAAAAATATTTTGCTCTTCCAAGTTGATCTAAAATATCGTCAATTCTTGGAAGTGGGAATTTGTCTGCTGCTAGCTCTTTATTTACCTGTCTGTAGTCTACCACTAATCTCCATCTTTTTTCTGTTTTACCTGGGAGTAATTTTTTAGGGACTAATAAGATTGGGCTATTATATTCCGATATGGAGGGTTCTATTATGTCATCTTCGATTAACTTATTTACTTGTTTGCTTATTTCTCCTTTTTGCGTTTGAGGCAATCTATAATTTTTTATGTAAACAGGAGTGTCATCCTTCATGTATAATTTTTGTTTGTAGAAATTATTAGAGGAAATTGGTTCTGTTTCTAGTGCAAATATGTCTATGAATTCTGTGCATAGTGTTGTTAGTTGAGAGTTGACAAATTGTGGAAAGTTTTTTGTTAATCTTTTTAATTTCTCTGTATCATTGCAATTTTTATCGTGTGTGGTTTTTTTAATTAGTGTGTAATCGTCTAAATTTTCGGTATTGATCTTGTAATTTTGAATAGTTGTCTTTTTATGTGTTGTGTTGATAATTCTAACAAAAGTTTGATCTTTATTTGTGATAGTGTTTGCTATGAAAATGCCTTCAGATAATTATGAAGATGTTTTTGTTATCGGTGTTTACTTTGACTTGTCTAATGACTTCAGATCTAGCAGGGATAGTAAGTGTGTTGACAGACAGACAATTTGTTAGGTGCATTGTTATTGTTTGGGGGAAATCATATGGCCTTAGGATTAATTTATCCTCTGTTTTGCCATAATCTAAAATACAATTGTATTTCTTTATGAAATCTAGTCCTATTATTCCATCGCATGGGATTGGAAAGTCGTCTTCTACGACATGGAATTTATGGTAAATTAGAAGGTCATCACCTTTTAAATCCGCTTTAATTGTGCCTAATGTGCTAGTTATTCCTTGACCAATGCCCTTTAAATCTGTAATTTGTTCTTTATTAATTTTGTGAGTTTTACTAATTTGATGCATTTTTATAATGGAAATGTCTGCTCCCGTATCAATTAAAAAATTTGAAATCGAATTATTTAGGGATGTCCTTGTGGATATATAGCTGTTTAGATTTAGGTTCAGTACACATATTTTTCTTTCTATTAATTTTGAAGTGGAGCTTCCTGGTTTTCCGTCTGGGTGCAGCTGCGCACATTGCGGCTCTGGTTGTAGGATCTATTGCCGTTTTGGGCTTGTGATCCTCTTCGGTTATTATTATTATTGCTGTACGACCTCGAGTTATTGTTGTATCTCGGTTGTGGTCTGAATCTCCGATTTTGGTAATTTCCATAGTTGTTACTTCGGTATCCTCCCCGGAAATTGTTCCTGTACTGACTCTGTTGTCGTACGTTCAAAATTGTATTCGAGCTGCCTGTTATTTCGGTACAGCTGTTGGTGAACTTAGAGATCGCATCGTTCATTGTTGTGAATGTTCCCGCTTGCATTATCATTTTAACATTATTGTTGGAGCTGTTTTTACACATTGCCTTGACGGCTGCCTGTGTAGAATATCTCGTTGCTAAGTATGGGCTTAATCCATCCGAGATATATGCTCCTTCTAGTGATCTGGTAATTTTTTTTATTTCCGCTGTGTATTGGTTAGCGGTTTTATTACGTTGTTGAACGTTTAGAAGTTTAGCGGTTAAAACCTCTACCGATTCACCTTTTATCGCGTTTTTGAGTTTTGTTTTTATTTGTCCAATCGTGTTTTCATTACTGATGAAGTTTCTTGCCGTTCCTTTTAGCTTGGTCTTTATCATTGTTATTGCTAAAAGTTCGTGCTCATCCTTGATTTGATCAAGTATGTCGAGGGCATCTAAGAAACTGTGTAAGTTTTCTGGCTTCCCATCAAACTCTGGGAGTACTGACGAGGCGGTTTTAATGAATTCGACTACTGTTTGTACCATTGCGACGTTTATGGTTGGGATGTTTACTTTTTTGGTGTCTTCCCCTTGACTTAAAGAGGGTGATGGAGTCCGGCTTCGGACGCGTTCTGACAGAAGTAAGTTAAAATCAATCTGGAGATTCTCCTCTAATGTGGTTGGTATTGTTACTTCTATATTGCGTCTAGCTAACGAAGATACAAGTTTATCTCGTACTGCAATGAAAAATTGGTAAGCTTCCTTTTGGTGTTCTGTGGTAAGTATGCGATTTGCTACATTGATCACCTGTCTAATGTTATTAAGGGCTCCCAAGATTATGTTCAAATGTTTTACTATAGTTTCCGTTGTTATAGGAATACTCTTATTTATACATTTGTATGATTTACTAGCTTTAGTTTTTTCGTCAGTTAATGTGTCATGGATTTCTTTCCATTGATTCATTTGTGGTTTAAAACTTTTGGCATTTTTCAAAGTTCTTTATTTTATTGTTGTACATTGTTTAATTGTCTCAATTTGTTTTTAATGTAATTTTTTATCAAGATTACCATTGCGACAATTAAACATGTAGCTACGCATGCAAAAGCGGTCAACCACTTATCGGGAACTTCTGCTTTGTTTTCTACGATAGGATGTGGTTGATATTTAATTACTTTAGTTTCGTAGGTGTTTTCACCTGAGGTTTCTTTTCCTACTTCGTATCCTGCTATTCCTATTAATATGCCGTTTAGTGCAATTTTCCACCAAGTCATTTTTATGTTAATAATATTTTACGGTTGAAAAAAAATAAAAATGAATGAGAAAAACAATTTTCCTTTTTATTATTAGTTCTTGTTTTTTAATTTAATAAAAAAAAAATTTTTTTTTGTATTTTTATTAGTTATAGCTGTCTTATTTGTGCTAACATTCTCCTTGTTTCTTCTTCCCTAGTTTTTGGATTTATGACGTCTACTAAGGTGGTTTCCCTGTTCATGCTATAAATTTCCTAATGATCCTTTTGGTGGTTCTGCGTTGTTGTTGTTGCTGGGTTCCACCCATTTTTGTGCAGATCTTTTAGTTTGGTTATCAACTTCTTCTTTTGTTGCCCGCGACTGATGTTAATTATTCGCTGTAGTTCTGCACATTCTTTTTGGTGCCTTCGCTTTCTACCTCCACGTTTTTTGGGTTTATGTTCGCAGCTTATTCGTTGCCTAAACTCTTGTAAGTTAGCTTTTTGGCGGTTTTGCCTTTGCCGGTATTCCTCTAGGGATATTGGTTTGGGTCCTATTACAATTTTTGTAGGGATGTATTTGGGGTATTCTTCTGCGTTTTTTTCGATCCTTCCGGAACGTATTCCTCTACCATAATGTACTGGCAGGGTCTTGATAGAGTTGGCAGGGCCTAGATTTGGGTTGGTAGGATCTAGCTTTGAGCTGGCAGGATCTAGCTTTGAGTTGGTAGGATCTAGCTTTGAGCTGGCAGGATCTAGCTTTGAGCTGGCAGGATCGCCATGTAAATATTGGAAGGAGTTTAGTATTTTCTTAGCTCTACAGCCGCATTTAGGTGAGCCTTAAAATGCCCCACAATGATTCCAAAAGTAAAACACAAGTAAAAACGTTGAGTCTTAAAGTTGGAATGTTTTATTCGACTCATCGCCGTTCTTTTATATGCTTACAATCTACCTTATGAGTAATCTAATTTACAAACTTACATTTCTAAGTTGTTAGTCATGCTTATGGTTCTACGTTGTTGTGCATGCATACATAAATGTATATGGGTTCAATTGAGTTTATGTTATTGGAGAAGTGCAGCGCAAGCTAAATTGATTTGAGTACTTTGGCCTAGTTATTGCCAAAAGTATATTGAACTTTTTACTTAATATTGTGTGAACATTTTGTTTTGCTTAGCTGTCATGCTACACCTCCTCTCTTTAAAAGAATGCTCATACATTTGGGTTAATGTATGAGTATTCTATTTCAATGACTTATTCAGTAACAATTAATTATTAGGTAATAAAATGTTTGGCTCACTTAGCTTATCGTTTATTGTTATGCTATTGGAAAAAGGTTTTCTTACTTTATTTTGTTTACATTTGTTTCACATGTGTCTTTACTTTACTGACTTTTTTTTGTATTTTGAACATGATATGTTGTATTTAGTTTTCTTTGGTTTGTGTGCCTGTTTATTAAAATGGATAAATGAGTGTTTATTGTTTGTTATTTTTTTTTTTTTTTTGTTATTACTAGTGGAGTTATATTGCTTTAAGTCTATTCTTATGAATTATAATTTCTTTATTGTTTTTATTACTATTTCCTATGCTATGCGGTATTAAAGTAAAATTGTTGTTCTCATTGATATTTTTAACTTTGTAGTATCCGTTATATCTATTTTCTAACTTATGGGAGGCCTCTTCTCTAACTAATACTAAATCTCCTATGTTTATTTCCTTACTATAGCTACTTTTATCATAATTTGTTTTTTGTTTTTCTTTAGCCTCTTGGACTAATTTCCTAGCTCTTTGCTGTGCTATTTGAAGTCTATATTTTACTTCTTTGTCATAAGCTTCGTGATTGTACAATGGGCTGATTTTATTTTCTTTTAAAAAATCGTAGTTCGGTGGGTTTTTTGCAAATATTAGTTCAAAAGGACAATATTTATGTGTGGTTGATGGCGTCGTATTGTAACAATACGTGAAATACCTGAGGTATTCATCCCAATCATCTTTGTCACTGGATATGTATGAACGTATATATTCATTGAATGTCCGGTGACTGCGTTCTACAGTACCCAAAGTTTGATGATGATACGGTGTTGAAGTTTTATGTACAATTTTTAACAGTTTACACAGTTCTTTGAATAAGTTGTTTTTGTATTCTGTGCCCATGTCCGTCATTATTGTATTCATGCGTCCATAAATCAAAATGAAATTTTCGAACACTGCTTTAGCGACTGTTGTTGCGTGTTTGCTTGGGACTGGGATCGCTACCAAGTATTTGGTTAGGTCACATATGATGGTAACTGCATATTCGTTTCCATTTATCGATTTCGGTAATGGTCCGACTGTATCGATTTGTACAATATCAAATGCCTTCGGAGGTGTCTCCGTTATTGTCATTGATTCTTTTATATGCTTATTGGTCTTATTCTTCTTGCAGTGGATGTAGTTTTTTATGTATTTTCTTATGTCGTTTTTCATATTCAGCCAGCTATACTTCTGCTTGATTTTATCTGTCATGCGATTTATTCCTGGGTGGCCACCACTAATAGGATCGTCATGATATTTGTGCAGAATTTCTTTTATTTTCCCGGGATTTGTCACATATATAACCTCTGGGGTTAGAGCGATTGTTAGCTTTTTGAGAACTTTGTTACCCATTTCTATAAATTTGCCTACTGCAGTATAATTACTTTTAAACAATTTGTCCCCTAAGGACAACTTTATTTGTACAAGTCCTAAATTGCCGGCTTCTCTTTCAAGCCTGGTAAAGAATTGTCCTAGGTCAATCTTATCCTCAACAATTAGGTTGCTTGTATCCAAAGTGCTACAAATTTTCTTTCCTTTTTTGAAATATAATTTCGGAGGAGTGAAAACGAGCTCGACATGTCTTTTTACTTCAAATTTATTTAGCGCTTCGTAAATTTTGGGGTTCTCTTTGTGACTTTCTTTATTTTCAGCATTACTGCTGGTCTGTTTCGCTGCTGATCTTGTTGTTATTTTTAATATTTTACTTGCTTCCACTGACATATCTTTTAAGTTTGTAATTGTTATGCGGGATAATGCGTCCGCAATATGATTTTCTTTTCCGGCTATATACTCCACTTCAAAATCGTACTCTTCTAAATCGAGTCTTACTCGTGTCAGCTTAGATGAAGGGCTCTTCATCGAGAATAGGTATGTTAAAGGACGATGGTCAGTTTTAACTAGAAATTTTCTGCCATAAACATATGGTCTGAAGAAGGTTATGGCCCAATGGATTGCGGCCAATTCTTTTTCTATTGTGGCTTTGTTGGTTTCACCTTTGGTGAAGGACCTAGAAGCGTAAGCAATTGGTAACTGTTTGCCATTATGTTCCTGACTAAGGACTGCCCCCACAAGCGTACCCACTAGCGTCTGTTGTTATGCAGAATTCTTTAACGAAGTCTGGGTATTGCAAAAGTTTTGGACTAATTAATGCTTCCTTTAAATAGGCAAAAGCTTTTTGACATTCTTCTGTCCATTCGAAGGAAACATTCTTTTTGCAAAGCCTAGTTAATTTT
>NW_023466513.1:0-7452 GCF_013731165.1 Rhagoletis pomonella
GGTAATAAAATTCAATGATTTGCAAGCGTTGCTCGTTAGTAAGTCTATTCATGATGAAATTTCAAAGCATACTGAGCATCTTTCTCTTTGACACCATGTCTGAAATCCCACGTGATCTGTCAAATACTAATGCATGAAAATCCTAACCTCAAAAAAATCACCCGTTATATTAAAAAAAAAATAAATAAATAAATATTAATTTACATCTCCTTAAAAATTCCTTTTTGGTATTAGCCGAAATGGAACGAAAGATAATTAAAATTTATTACTTTTGGTTTGTTAAAATCAGCTCAAAAGAAAAGGGCTGTATAAAGCGTTAAATGAATGATAAGTTTTTATGTGTCTTCTTAACGAAAACAAACCGATTTGCAAACAAATGCAAGTCAATACACTTCTGTATTCAAAGCGTGTTGAAATTCAGTTTACGCATCCGTTTTGAATCATTGCGAACTGAGTGAAATGTCTCGGTAAAAACAAGGTATTTAGAGGTTCTACAAGACACAAGTGAACATAATTTCACAGATTTATCAGAATATTTCATTTACCATCTCTATCAATATAGAGGCAAATGTCGTTTTAATTTCACCAGTTAAATAATTTAGACCACAGTCGGTCAATAAAAAGAACTTTAGAAATCGTCCATTCAGCTATAAGCGGCCACACTGTTACTTTCGCCTTTGAAAGAGTTAACTTGTAAAATTCTGCTTTGATAAGCTTTACATCTTCAGTATTTAATAGTTGTTATTCCTACCAGATATTCTTCTCAAATACTATTTTTTTAAGTCGTCGATTATTTAGCGCAAACCTCCACCATTTTTTTAATTTCAAATAAAACACTTAAAACCGAACTGGATGTCGGAATCTTTATTACTACCCGAGAGAACACTTTTTGACGTTTACTTTTTAAAAATAACTTCATTCAAATATTGGCCGGGACTACGCTGTAGGTGGTCCATTCGGAAGGTCCAATTTTCAATTCAATGCGAATAATGTTGACTTCCAAAGTCATAGCTAGATTTACGACGAAGCTTTTTGACTACAAAAGAACAAAAATTCAGAGGTGGGATATCACACCATAACTTACTGAAACCAAATGATGCCGACATTACGGCCTTCAATTTCAGGCAACAAAATGTCCGTTATCATGCTGCGGACAACATTTTTAAAAGGTAAATGACCGAGATTGTTTTCCGACTTCAAGTTCTGTTTTACGTGTTTTTTATTTCAAATTTATTAAAAAGGTCTAGATTATCACCCAATATAAACTTGTTGAGCTTTTGTTGGAGAGTATAGAATTTTATTAAACGACTTTGCAAAATACACTATCTTGTTGATAAAAAAAAACATGCAAAACATTCTTTAAATTTCATTCGGTATGTAATTTGATACAAAGTTCCATTTAAAACTTTTTATGTTGACATCCCAAGAATGGCAAATTTGCATTCCTTAGTGGTTTGATTAAATTAGATATTTGGAATTCGTTCGAATGCTGCACATCGCATTGTCAATAGAATCAGAGTATAATATAAATGTAATTTGTGGCAGCACGTATGTAAAAGCACTTGGAGAATGTGAAGGTGAAAAGGTAAAAGGATGCAAAATGTAGAAAGAAAAACAGAAAAACTTTTAGATGTTAAAAAACGAAAAACAATAAGCAGTAAAAGTGTTGAAAAGTTGCCATGCAAGGGATAATGAAATGTGGCCATAATAGCCAACGTGCGGAAACTAAACAATATAAAAGCATACAAGTGAACTTACAAATGAACAACAGCGCTGAGCGACCTTCGCTATGTACCCCTTGCCGCTTTCTCATTCTTCATTCGCTGACTGCATCTCGTTCTGAGTGATTGTTGGCAACTGCTGCTGGCTATGGAATTCTAACTGGTCACGTCGGTCGCATACTTTGCACAGTAAATAGTTGGCGTTCAGCACGCCGTTGTCCTCGTGCAACGCGTCCAGTTGCTTGCTTCAGTTGTGCTGTGTAGAAATGCGTAGCCGACTGCTATGCATTCCTGCACACCTTTCTTAGATAGGGCAATTGTATTGCTACTGGGGCTTTATTATGTTAAAGACATTCCTGCTGTTGCACTCCCGCTCAGTGTCAGCAAAGTCATTTGCATAGATTGTCAATTGGCGTGAATTGGCGAAAAAATTGAATTTTCAATGAAAGCTCACGGTAGAGAGAAATTGCTGGTGTACTGCTATTTACAATGCCCACTTTGGTTTACGTAACATACATACATACATACATACATACATGCATGCATGCTTTACAAATTATATCTGTAGACGCACCTAGCCAAATCTGTACATAGTAAACAATAAATACGCCTTTTCGGAAGCCTTAACTCGATAAACTACCTTAAATTTGTACTACGCTGCCCATCCAAGTGCGATTGTTTCATCTTATCCGAGCGCTGCCAGAAAAACTATCCTAATCCTTAACCCCATAACTTAGCAGCTTAACCCCCGACAAAATAAGATGAGGCCATCGCGCTCGGCTGAGTTAGTACAAAGTTAATATCGTTCGTCGAGTTAAGATCAGTTCATCGTAGGGCAAGCAACATAGCATAAAGTGATGGCTACCGAGCGGTTGAGATAAAGCCGCGACCCGTTGCCATATTGATAACAGTACCGTGTTTATACATACAGTTTTGACAATTTTTTAGTTTGTTTGTTCGAGCAAAGCTTTTGTGCAAAAATTATAAAAATTCAAAAAATGTCCAACAAAATTTACAATTTTTTATTCAGAGTATTTTGATAAGTTTAGGTATGCAGTTTCATAGCCCAGTAAGTTTTAGTGAAATAAAGCCCCTTGAAGCTGCTAAAATATCCCTGTGATATATATCTATATACATTTTTTTTTTTTTTTTTTGTAGGTACCAGGCATTTCAAGTCACCGTGACAGCGTCAACACAAAAATTGCCAAAAATCACCACTATTTTGTAGCCACTTCAAGTTGCAATTTATTTTTACATATATTTTTCTAAAAATTCTGCATAAAGGGTTTGAAATTTTTGGTGAAATTTTTTTTGATTTTTTATAATTTTCGCGCAAAGTTTTAAATTTTGATTTACGTTGTTTTTGTTAGATAAGAAGCTAAACTGTTATAAAGAATTAATAAACATTAAGCAAAAAAGTAACAAAACATTCAAAACTAGTGAAAATATCGCACTACGTTTATTTTGTTGACAACTGTATGTATGTATGTAAGTCGATATGTAAGTTGTAAGCACATTTACATCTTTTCGGCTCATATTCGCAGTTCTTAAATAATTTTTGAAAGTTTTTTTTTTTTGCATTTCTTAATTTTTTTTGAAATCGAAAGGGCTAAAGGCCAGTATGCTTTTAATGCTATTAAAATTACTCCGACCATCAATGCGGCTTAAATCTTTATTGCAATTGGCAGCTGTTGATGAATGCTTTTCACAATTTCTTTTTGAAGCTGTTTATAGTCATTTATGGCTAAAACATCATTTACATACATAAATAAAACATAATCCCAATGGGAAAATTCCGTTCAATAGAATTGTGAACACACTTTATTTATAATGCTTGTGCAACGCTTAAACACATGTGTGTGTGCGTACGCAAAACTGGCAATGAAAAATGAAGTAAGCCCTTTTTTTCATCGCCTTTATGCACACTCGTACACGTACTTATTTACATACATACATACATATATGCCATACAATTAAGTGGCCATAAATGCTGGTCATACAACCCACATAAAAGTTGACATTCAAAATAATACTCACACTCGCCCAAACGAATCAACATACAGTATGTGTGTGTGCTCGTGAGTACGAGTGTGAGTATTATTTTGAATGTCAACTTTTATGTGGGTTGTATGACCAGCATTTATGGCCACTTAATTGTATGGCATATATGTATGTATGTATGTAAATAAGTACGTGTACGAGTGTGCATAAAGGCGATGAAAAAAAGGGCTTACTTCATTTTTCATTGCCAGTTTTGCGTACGCACACACACATGTGTTTAAGCGTTGCACAAGCATTATAAATAAAGTGTGTTCACAATTCTATTGAACGGAATTTTCCCATTGGGATTATGTTTTATTTATGTATGTAAATGATGTTTTAGCCATAAATGACTATAAACAGCTTCAAAAAAGAAATTGTGAAAAGCATTCATCAACAGCTGCCAATTGCAATAAAGATTTAAGCCGCATTGATGGTCGGAGTAATTTTAATAGCATTAAAAGCATACTGGCCTTTAGCCCTTTCGATTTCAAAAAAAATTAAGAAATGCAAAAAAAAAAAACTTTCAAAAATTATTTAAGAACTGCGAATATGAGCCGAAAAGATGTAAATGTGCTTACAACTTACATATCGACTTACATACATACATACAGTTGTCAACAAAATAAACGTAGTGCGATATTTTCACTAGTTTTGAATGTTTTGTTACTTTTTTGCTTAATGTTTATTAATTCTTTATAACAGTTTAGCTTCTTATCTAACAAAAACAACGTAAATCAAAATTTAAAACTTTGCGCGAAAATTATAAAAAATCAAAAAAAATTTCACCAAAAATTTCAAACCCTTTATGCAGAATTTTTAGAAAAATATATGTAAAAATAAATTGCAACTTGAAGTGGCTACAAAATAGTGGTGATTTTTGGCAATTTTTGTGTTGACGCTGTCACGGTGACTTGAAATGCCTGGTACCTACAAAAAAAAAAAAAAAAAATGTATATAGATATATATCACAGGGATATTTTAGCAGCTTCAAGGGGCTTTATTTCACTAAAACTTACTGGGCTATGAAACTGCATACCTAAACTTATCAAAATACTCTGAATAAAAAATTGTAAATTTTGTTGGACATTTTTTGAATTTTTATAATTTTTGCACAAAAGCTTTGCTCGAACAAACAAACTAAAAAATTGTCAAAACTGTATGTATAAACACGGTACTGTTATCAATATGGCAACGGGTCGCGGCTTTATCTCAACCGCTCGGTAGCCATCACTTTATGCTATGTTGCTTGCCCTACGATGAACTGATCTTAACTCGACGAACGATATTAACTTTGTACTAACTCAGCCGAGCGCGATGGCCTCATCTTATTTTGTCGGGGGTTAAGCTGCTAAGTTATGGGGTTAAGGATTAGGATAGTTTTTCTGGCAGCGCTCGGATAAGATGAAACAATCGCACTTGGATGGGCAGCGTAGTACAAATTTAAGGTAGTTTATCGAGTTAAGGCTTCCGAAAAGGCGTATTTATTGTTTACTATGTACAGATTTGGCTAGGTGCGTCTACAGATATAATTTGTAAAGCATGCATGCATGTATGTATGTATGTATGTATGTATGTTACGTAAACCAAAGTGGGCATTGTAAATAGCAGTACACCAGCAATTTCTCTCTACCGTGAGCTTTCATTGAAAATTCAATTTTTTCGCCAATTCACGCCAATTGACAATCTATGCAAATGACTTTGCTGACACTGAGCGGGAGTGCAACAGCAGGAATGTCTTTAACATAATAAAGCCCCAGTAGCAATACAATTGCCCTATCTAAGAAAGGTGTGCAGGAATGCATAGCAGTCGGCTACGCATTTCTACACAGCACAACTGAAGCAAGCAACTGGACGCGTTGCACGAGGACAACGGCGTGCTGAACGCCAACTATTTACTGTGCAAAGTATGCGACCGACGTGACCAGTTAGAATTCCATAGCCAGCAGCAGTTGCCAACAATCACTCAGAACGAGATGCAGTCAGCGAATGAAGAATGAGAAAGCGGCAAGGGGTACATAGCGAAGGTCGCTCAGCGCTGTTGTTCATTTGTAAGTTCACTTGTATGCTTTTATATTGTTTAGTTTCCGCACGTTGGCTATTATGGCCACATTTCATTATCCCTTGCATGGCAACTTTTCAACACTTTTACTGCTTATTGTTTTTCGTTTTTTAACATCTAAAAGTTTTTCTGTTTTTCTTTCTACATTTTGCATCCTTTTACCTTTTCACCTTCACATTCTCCAAGTGCTTTTACATACGTGCTGCCACAAATTACATTTATATTATACTCTGATTCTATTGACAATGCGATGTGCAGCATTCGAACGAATTCCAAATATCTAATTTAATCAAACCACTAAGGAATGCAAATTTGCCATTCTTGGGATGTCAACATAAAAAGTTTTAAATGGAACTTTGTATCAAATTACATAGCGAATGAAATTTAAAGAATGTTTTTCCTTTTTTTTTTTTATCAACGAGATAGTGTATTTTGTAAAGTCGTTTAATAAAATTCTATACTCTCCAACAAAAGCTCAACAAGTTTATATTGGGTGATAATCTAGACCTTTTTAATAAATTTGAAATAAAAAACACGTAAAACAGAACTTGAAGTCGGAAAACAATCTCTGTCATTTACCTTTTAAAAATGTTGTCCGCAGCATGATAACGGACTTTTTGTTGCCTGAAATTGAAGGCCGTAATGTCGGCATCATTTGGTTTCAGTAAGTTATGGTGTGATATCCCACCTCTGAATTTTTGTTCTTTTGAAGTCAAAAAGCTTCGTCGTAAATCTAGCTATGACTTTGGAAGTCAACATTGTTCGCATTGAATTGAAAATTGGACCTTCCGAATGGACCACCTACAGCGTAGTCCCGGCCAATATTTGAATGAAGTTATTTTTAAAAAGTAAACGTCAAAAAGTGTTCTCTCGGGTAGTAATAAAGATTCCGACATCCAGTTCGGTTTTAAGTGTTTTATTTGAAATTAAAAAAATGGTGGAGGTTTGCGCTAAATAATCGACGACTTAAAAAAATAGTATTTGAGAAGAATATCTGGTAGGAATAACAACTATTAAATACTGAAGATGTAAAGCTTATCAAAGCAGAATTTTACAAGTTAACTCTTTCAAAGGCGAAAGTAACAGTGTGGCCGCTTATAGCTGAATGGACGATTTCTAAAGTTCTTTTTATTGACCGACTGTGGTCTAAATTATTTAACTGGTGAAATTAAAACGACATTTGCCTCTATATTGATAGAGATGGTAAATGAAATATTCTGATAAATCTGTGAAATTGTGTTCACTTGTGTCTTGTAGAACCTCTAAATACCTTGTTTTTACCGAGACATTTCACTCAGTTCGCAATGATTCAAAACGGATGCGTAAACTGAATTTAAACACGCTTTGAATACAGAAGTGTATTGACTTGCATTTGTTTGCAAATCGGTTTGTTTTCGTTAAGAAGACACATAAAAACTTATCATTCATTTAACGCTTTATACAGCCCTTTTCTTTTGAGCGGATTTTAACAAACCAAAAGTAATAAATTTTAATTATCTTTCGCTTCCATTTCGGCTAATGCCAAAAATGAATTTTTAAGGAGATGTAAATTAATATTTATTTATTTATTTTTTTTTTAATATAACGGGTGATTTTTTTGAGGTTAGGATTTTCATGCATTAGTATTTG
>NW_023466514.1:0-7452 GCF_013731165.1 Rhagoletis pomonella
AATATAAATATGCAAGTTATCAATTTAAACAATTCAATGTCATACATTGTGCACTTTTGCGTTGTGCCAAATTACAATTTTAAGGAATTCAATTTTGTGAAAGGTGCATTCTTGCGTTGTGTTAAACGACATTCTTAACTCGTTTAACTATCCTGCCGCCCCTAGACGCGTTAAGCGGATAGACTACTCTCCAACTCCCGTAGCTTTCGGATCGCCTCCTTAACCAGACTCCGTGTCGCCCTGCCCCGAGGTGCTATGTTACGCACTATACGTGCGGTATGACGAACCTTCTTTGGGTGCCGGAATTTTTGAGGCTGCTGATATGCGTTGGAGGTGACTCCATTGCGGGGCGGTCGGCGCAAGCGGTAGGATGCGGATTTGGATGGTGCCGAGATTGAGCGTCGAGCCGATGTTGAGCGTGGCGCTGAAGCTGGAGCTGAACGTGGCGGTGGATGTGCTTGGGAGGTGTTCTTGCGGTGAAGAAGGGTGTGATGGCGTTGGGCGCAAAGCTTGCATACGCCAGCGGAGGGACATTCACTGCTGTGATGTGACAGCGCAAGACAGTTGGTACAGAAGTGGTGTGCACGAGCGATCAGATAGCGTTGCGCTGGCTGCATTGCGCGAAATACGTGGCATACGCGCAGGGCATGATGACGTGCGCACAAACGGCATCGCTGATAGTCCGCTCCTTCGTCGTCGGGCTGAGTGTCCGGAACCGAATCAACAACCATGGCCTCTGGTTGCGGTTTTTGTACAATACGGGGTGCCGGGGTTGGACCACCGCTGCTAGCTCGCGGTTTGGGTGCAGGAATGCTGCTGCTACTGCGCGGTGTAAGTGTCGGGCCACCATTGTTGCTTCGTGGCGCAGGTTTCGGGACGCCATTAGAGTTGCCGTTCTCCATCTGTAAGTAAGCCGGTGAAATACGATTTTCAGTGGGGAGTCTACAAGACAGTTGAAGAAACGTGAGATTAGAATATTTTATTCAGATACACAGAGATTTAAATTCATTTGAGATAAGAGAATCTGTTATCATGAAAGTGCTTAAAGGCTTTAACAAGTGCTACTTTGGAGAAATCAGAGGGGGGGCGTCACCAATTGGTAACGGGCATATTTTGACTATGGGGCGAGTAAGGGTGCCAGATTGAGTGCGTATATCGACAACTCGAACATGTCCGTCTTTGCCGGGATGTGACCTTTCGATGCGGCCTAGACGCCATTCAGTGGGAGGTAAAGTATTGTCAACAATAAGAACGCAGTCACCGACTTTCGGTTCTGCCTGGGTATTTTTCCATCTATATCTCTTCTGTAAATCCTTGATATAATCCTCTTTCCACCTTCGACTAAACTCGTGATGTAACACCTTCACTTTTTCCCACCTATTAAGGAGGGACAGATGGCTGTGGTCGACTTCAGGGAGTGCTAAGAGGGGGGCGCCTCGTAAAAAAGTGGCCAGGCGTAAGCGCTGTGAAGTCTGTGGGGTCTTGGGATAGAGCAGAGATTGGCCGGGAGTTTAATACGGCCTCTATTCTGACTAACAGGGTGGTGAACTCTTCAAATGTGAATTTGCTGGGTCCAGCAGTCCTTTTGAGATGCATTTTGAAACTTTTGACTGCGGACTCCCACAAACCGCCCATATGGGGGGCTCCTGGCGGAATAAATTCCCAGTTGATGCCTTGAGGTGAGTATTTCTGGATGACGTCTTGAGATACCTCCTTCAGAAATTCGATGAACTCCTTTTCGGTTGCTCGTTTGGCCCCGACAAAGGTTTTGCCATTGTCGCTCATCATCTTAGCGGGATAACCCCGTCGTCCGACGAAGCGAGCAAACGCAGCGAGAAATCCGGCAGTGGTCAGATCGGAACACAGCTCGAGGTGGACTGCTTTTGTAGTGAAACATACAAAAACAGCCACATAGCCCTTCACCAACGTGTGCGATCTTAGCATTGAGGCCTTTATCTGGAAAGGTCCAGCAAAAGCTACGCCCGTTATAGTAAAGGGCGGAGCATACGTGCATCGTTCCGAGGGGAGGGCCGCCATTATTTGCGATCGCGTTTGCTGCTTGTGGACCGTGCAACTTTTACATTGGAAGATGCATTTTTTTATGAGGGGCTTAAGCCGAGGGATATAAAATTCCTGCCTTATGACTTGCTGCATGAGACGAGTTTCTGCATGGAGGAGCAGTTCGTGCAGAAAGCGGGTGAATAGGATGGCGAACCGGGATTTTTCGGGAATAATGATGGGATGTCTTTCATTATAGCTCAAAGTGGCGTGAGCTAATCGACCATTCACGCGGAGCAACTCGGTTTTATCTAAAGACGGGTTGAGGGGAAGCAGAGGACTCCGTTTATCTATGGGTTTGGAGTTTGCTAAACAGGCCTTTTCCCGAGGAAAGTAGCGAGATTGGGTCAAAGCTAGGAGCCTGTATTTGCTATTACGGAGGTCATCATGGGAGAGAGAGATGGGATTATTTGACCTAACCTGTCTGACTCGGTCTCGAAGACACTGTATAAATTTAAAAACATACGCCATAACTCTAAGTGCGCGGGGAAACGAGGAGAAGCGATCAAGGATATCGTGATCTTCCTCTGTGGCATGTAATGCCTCGACTCGGCGCAATTCTGGAGGGGAGATATTTCGGGTGGCCGGTTTTGGCCAGGCTTCGGGTGGGCTTAATAGCCATTCCGGTCCATGCCACCAAAGCGAAGAGGCCGCTAAGTCCAGGGGTCTGCATCCTCTGGTGCCCAGATCTGCGGGGTTGTCTCTGCTGCCCACATGCCGCCAGGTGGCGTTTCCGACGAGATCTAAAATTTGTGCCGTGCGATTGGAAACGAAGGTCTTCCATGAATGAGGGGGTTTTTCTAGCCATGCCAAGACGATCTCGGAGTCAGACCATAGTGTCAGTTTCCTCTTAGATAGGTCGAGTTGTGACTGCACTACGGCGACCAGCTTCGCTAGGAGAAGGGCGCCGCACAATTCAAGTCGGGGTAAACTGGTGGTTCGGAGAGGCGCTACTTTGCCTTTGGAGACCAGCAGATGAGAAGAGGTCCTGCTACCATTCGTGGTTCGCACATATATGTTAGCGCAGTATGCTTTCTCGGAAGCGTCGCAGAAGCCATGTAGCTCGACTTGGTCGGCTGGGACAAAATCTACCCATCGGGATATTTGGATGCTAGAAATGGCTTGGAGATTGGTTGCAAATTGCATCCATTTCGTCAGACGAAGGGGCTTGACCTGGTCATCCCAGTCAGTTCCGTCCAGCCATAGTTCTTGTAGCAGGATTTTGGCTTGGATCATTATGGGCGTAAGCCATCCTGCGGGGTCAAACAATTTGGCAACTGCCGAGAGGATTTGTCGTTTTGTACTGGCGGATGACGCTGGGATGGAATCAACGGTGTACGAAAACGTGTCGGTTAGAGCGTTCCACTGAATCCCGAGCGTTTTAGTGGTGCTTGTTGTTTCAAATTCTAGGAAGTTTGTATCAAGCAGGTCGTCTTTGTTGATGTTTTTCAAAATTTCAGGGTGGTTGGCTGTAATCTTTTTAAGTGGGAAGCCTGCCGAATTGAGCGCTTGGATGACTTGAGCGAGGGATTCTTCGGCTGAAGGGAGATCATGACCACCGGAAAGTATATCATCAACGTACGTTTCATTGTTTAATATGGGCACCGCTAAGGGGTACGTGGTTTGCACGTCATCTGCGAGCTGGTGGAGGGTACGTATGGCGAGGTAGGGTGCGCAATTCAGACCAAACGTGACAGTTTTCAACTTATAATCTTGTATTTGGCTATTTGTAGATGGTCGAAATACGATTCGTTGATAGTCTTGGTCGTCTTTGTGTAGCAGTATCTGTCGATACATTTTTTCGACATCGCCGTTGAAGACAAATCGATACATACGCCACTTGAGGATCAATAACATCAAGTCGGGCTGGAGGGTTGGTCCGGTGTAAAGAACATCGTTCAGGGAATGTCCGGACCCCGATTTCTTCGGAGCATTGAAGACGACTCGGACTTTGGTCGTTCTTTTTTCGGGTTTTATAACCGCGTGATGTGGGAGGTAGAACGACCAATATTTGCCTTGAGAAGATATCTCGTGGGAAGTTGTTTCTTCCATATGGTTGAGGGTGAGATATTCGTTTAATACATTTTCGTAAAGTGATTTTAGATCGCCTTTTCTGAGCAAATTTCTTTCCATGCTCAGGCACTGTTGGAGGGCGGGGGTGCGAGACGGGCCAAGGGAGATAGGGTCTGGGAAGCTTGGCTTAAAGGGCAGTCTGACTACATAACGACCATCCGCTGCTCGTGTGGTGGTGGACTGATAGAATTTTTCACAGTTTTCATCATCAGGCAAAGTGAGCTTGGGTTTCGGAACCTCTTCTAGCTCCCAAAACTTTCGCAGCTGGGAATCTAAAACCTCATTGGAGATCGGTGCAGCTTGAGTGGAGAAACAGGCTATTTTTTCGGGAAACTGACCACTTAAGATCCAGCCGAATATGGTGTTTTGTGCAAGCAAATTTTTGGAAATTTTTTCAATGCCTTCCAGCATTATTTCAGGAATGAGGTCACTGCCAATGACCAGATCAATTTGGGACGGAGAGTGGCAGTTAGTATCTGCTAGCTGGAGGTGAGACCATTTTTCTCGTTGTTCGAGAGTTGGCTGGAATTTGGGAAGCATTTTCGTCAACTGTGGCAGGACTATTGCTTGAGCCTTTATTTTCGTGGTCAAATCTGCGGAGGCTAAGATGAGATTGCATAGTTTGTTCGAAGTCTGAACAACTCTTCCTCCCATGCCAGAAATTTCAAAGTTAGAAGCTTCGTATGGTAGCCTTAGTTTATTTTGGGCTTTGGAGGAAATAAAGGTTCGTTCCGAACCCTGATCTATGAGAGCTCTGAGTTTGAAGATCTCGCCCTTGTGCTCAACTGGAACTATTGCTGTTGGGAGGAGAATCTTGCTCTCATTTTCCGAGTAGAAGGACTGTACTCTTGCTCTGTTTGAGCATGAAGGCTCCTCATGATTTGTTGCCGACCCAGCCGGACTTTGTGGGTTGGAATTAGCGGGCGTCGTCAAAGCGACCTGAGATGTCGTTCTTTGTGTTCGAGACTGCTGTCTTGGAGGCATGGGGGGCGTGTCTTCATGAAGCATTGAGTGATGCCGTTCTTGACAATGGGAGCAAGTATATTTACTTGAGCAGTCTTTTATCAAGTGGGTCTGACATAGGCAATTAAAACAGAGGTTGTGTTCTCTCACAAACTTTCTGCGATCCTGAGTTGGCAGTTGACGAAATTTGGAGCACTGAGAGAGAGTGTGTTGAGGTTTATTGCACATTGGGCATTTGTATGGTTTTGTGCGTTGTTCCGTCATGTGCGCTCGGATTTGGCAAAAGGAGTTGTTGTGAGAGTTCTGAGAGGTGGGGGGTTTAGGGAATGGCCTACTGTTAGGGGGGGTTGGCCTCGAGTAGCCTATTGTCGAAGGATTAGTCCGCGGAGGTTTGGGTGCACGAAATTGATCTACCCTTTCAACCACCTCGTATCGAGTAGTGAGGAACTGGTTCATTTGGGACCAGTTCGGGAGGTCTTTCCTGGAACTGAGGGACTGCTCCCATAGGGCCACGGTGTTCTCAGGAAGCTTGGAGGTAACCAGGTAGATCAGAATGGGATCCCAGCTTTCGGTGGAGACTTGCTGGGTGCCTAGAATCTGGAGACAGTTATTCACCGATGATTGCAGTCTCTGTATGTCTTCGCTATTTTCTATTGGGATGGGTTTTAGATTCATAAGGATGCGGATTTGGTTATCTACTAAAACCCGTTTGTTTTCATAGCGAGCTTTTAGTGCTTCCCATGCCAGCTCGAAATTATCGTCACTCAGAGGGAATTGTTTAACTATTTGGGCAGCTTTTCCTTGCGTTTTGTACCTGAGATGGTACAACTTCTGCGCCTTAGTGAGCTTAGGGTGATTTATATAGACCGCCGTGAACATATCACGGAAGGACGGCCATTGCTCATAACCCCCATAAAAGGTTTCGGTGTCGCAAGGTGGGACGTTTAAGCTTATGCCTGAAGTTTCCTGAGGAAGTGATGTACTGGCTTTGGGAGTGGGACTTGTGGTTTGTGCTACTAACTGGAGTTGGTCTCCGATTTGGGCTTTTGTTTCTTCATATATAATCAAACATGACCTATATTTACTGTAGGCAGACGCTCTAAAGTCTTCGGGGAGGTCATGTTCTTCAATTTCCAAAGTCGAATCAAAGGCGTTTTGAACTCTATTCCAAAAGTTTTCTAGGCTCTTGTCTTTTATTTTCAGTACAGACTCAGTATTTTCTTCGATCGGGGCTGATCTGAATCGGGCGCAGTAATCCATCAAATTATCTGTCTCCGATATGAACTTAGTACATATGACCGATTGTTTTGCCTTTTTTGGCTTTCCGCTTGTACGCGTAGAGCGCTGAGATTCCGCGGGGGTCTCGAGAATTTTTTCTTCTTCGCTCATTCTGGGACTTTTTGGCTTATCTTGAGTGCTAGTGAGACCTAGCATTCGAAGTCGAATGAGCGGACCTAATTAAGGTTGGGATGTGGGGGTGATCAAATACAATCGGGGCTTTACTGTGCGGTCGCAAATAATACGGTTTGAATTAATCACAGGGGAGCGCCTGGAAACCAAGAGAGTGTGGGAAAACTAATAAAGCTTGACCCTGTTCACGCAAACCACAAATGGAGATAATTTGAGCGCAAAATGTATGATTACCTATATAATGGACTGTATTTTATCTTTTCGAGCACTGTAACTGCCTTGCCTTTTTTTTATGGGTATTTGTTGTAGGGAGTTCACTGTACGTTATTTTATTTACTTTGTACCGCACTTTCTTTTATATGTCCAATACGTAGTTGGGTGTGTGTATCAATGTATGTATATATATATATATAGGGATTACTAAACGAGGGGTTAGTTATGTATTCCCAGCTATAATTCCTTGTATGTTTGTTTGGGATTAACTGATTAGCCGCTGTATATACTATGAGCTTTGGTATATGTGTATATATATATGTACGCCAAGTACTATTTGCTTGTATGCTACAGAATGTTATGTGAAGTACATATGTATATGTATTCTTGCAAAAGTCTTTGTGTGGGTAAAAAATTCGTGAAAATTGGCGCAAAAAAGGTAAAATTGGCGGGAAAAATGAAAATATGGCGGGAAAATTGAAAATTTATGGCCCGAGCAAGGGAAAATGTATGACTTAATGCTGGCGCTTACTAAACATACAAGGAATTATTTTCTGCCTTTTTTAATCTTTGATTCACCGCAGGGTTAGTAAAAAATTGATTTTTACTCACGGTTTTGCTGGGGATACTTGGTTTTGGGGTTATGGTATTCCACCGGTGCGGCTCTCTGTTGGCGCCGAAGGACCAATATTAAGGGGGGTCGGCTCCTCTTTAGGCTGCTGAGGTCCGGGCGTG
>NW_023466515.1:0-7452 GCF_013731165.1 Rhagoletis pomonella
TTTTTCTAGACTTCAGCAGGGATCGAACCTGCGAATTCGATGTTCAAAGTCAAAAGCGTTAACCACTGAACCAAACTCTTGTTGCCAATTCATTTTCCTTATTCAACCAACTACTATCGAGTGCAGCTGATTTGCCGATATTTAAACTCGACAGCGTGGTTGTTGTTGTCAATTCTATACATCCCTTTGCTTATTTGCTTTTTTGTATAGTTTCAGGCAGGCTCTTCCTAAACTATGTATTTGTCAATATTATTGTGGCTTGTGTAAGAGGGGAAATTGCTCGACCCTCTTACAAGTGGTTTTTATGTCAAATGGCCGTTTAAATAATAACACTCGTTTTACAGCTTATTATTTAATTAAACAAGTTATTAAAGTTTGGTATAAGTTAATTGAAAAAGTTAAAAGTTCAGAACTCGAATCGTGCTGGTGTTCGGTTGGTTAATTCTCGGCAACTGACTCTGAAGATAATCGCCCAAAAAAAAGTGTGTCAAGGCTGACGAGTTGAAAATGCTCAGCTGTTGCAGGGTTGCAAATTATCGTCTTACAGTCGGCTATTCTGACATTGATGGGCGCTCTCGACCATCTTCGTCGTTGTTATAAAAATATTTAATTTCTTCCTAGGCATCAGGTGGAAACGCACACCATCGTTTCAATTTATCGGACGCGTAAACTGATGAATAATATCTCGTTGACCGTTGGGACTTTGGTAGATCTTCGATCACGTATCGATCGTTGTTCAGTACTTTTGTTACAACAAAAGGGCCTTTGTAACGCGGCTCTAGCTTTCTTGAAGTATCAGTGCTTGCTGGCTCATTTTCAGTTAACACCAGATCGCCTTCGTTATACTGCTTCGGCTTGATACGTTTAGAGTCATATCCAAGCTTTGCTTTTGCTCGTTCAACGTCTATACGTTTTGCTGCTTCAGTTCTAAGCCCGTTCAGTTGTTCACTCGTTATCACTTCATCATTATGTGAGAGTAGAGTTAGTCGGTTTTTCAAAATATCTCGCGGTTGAAACCCATAAACTAACTGGAAAGGGGTACAACCTGTTGTTTTATTTGTCATCGTATTTATTGACCACTGTATAGTTCGCAGGTGGTCATCCCAATGCTTGTCGACTTTTGTCGTTGGCAATAACATTGACAGTTTTGTTCGATTTGTACGTTCAGCATGTGAATTCGCTCGAGGAGTTCGTACTGCGTTTAAAATACTTTTCACGTCGTTGTCCTTACAGTACCGCTGGAATTCTTTCGAGGTGAATGCACTCCCACGATCGGTTACTATTCGTTGGGGCAATCCGAAGTAACTGCTTATTTCGTTAAGCACAGTAATTACATGCTTCGTTGACGTATCTTTCAATGCTCGTAGTATACTAAATTTGGTGAAGGCATCCACTAACACCAAAACATGCTCGTTTCTCTTCGCACTTCTCGGGAAGGGACCCAGATGATCGATATGAAGCGTTTTGTACGGAACTGGATCAATATCGTCATGATGGTATTCGCCTTCGTTCTTACCACCTGGTCTTTTATTGTAAGCGCATTCAACACACGACTTCAGGAAACTCGTTACATAACATCTCATTCTCGGGAACCAAAATTTCGTTAGTATACGCTGCAAAGTTTTCTCCAAACCGAGATGACCTGCCCTGCTGTGATGATCATCCACTACCCTATATCGCAATGATTTTGGCACAACCCACAATAGTTTCCCATCAACTTTGCGATATAGCCTGTCGTTTTCAATGGCGTATTCATTTTGAGAATTATTTCGGTTACTTTGTATCTCTTTTAAAATTTGCTGAATATGTGGATCCTGCATTTGCATTGCATGTATCCAATCTGCTTCGTCGATTGCTGATTTGTAAACTTTCATATCTGCTTCTTCAACTTCTTTGGCTAACTCAACCGGCGCTCGGCTGAGACAGTCTACATGCTCCATTCTCGTTCCTGGTCGATGAACTACATTGATGTCAAACTCCTGGATACGCAGCCACCATCTTGCCACCCGAGGAATCATTTCGCGCTTTTTCATTGTTGCTTGTACTGCATTACAGTCTGTTATTACTTTTACGCGTTTACCCAATATGTATTATTTGAAACGTTCAAGCGATTCAACCACTGCTAGCGTCTCTAATTCGTAGCTATGGAATTTACTTTCGCACTCACTCGTAGCTCGGCTATAATACGCTATCGGTCTTAAATCGTCTTTCTCACGTTGCAAGAGTACGCTGGCTAACCCTAAGGAACTTGAATCGGTATGCAATTCGTGCTCAGCTTCTGCACGGTATGCTGTGAGTACAGGTTTCGAGGCTAATTTTTCTTTTAAATCATTAAATGATTGACATTGACGTGATGTGCACTCAAAGGGTACATCCTTACGTAGTAGTTGTCGCAATGGTTCTGATATTAGGGCATAACCTGGAATAAACTTCCGGAAATAACCACTCAAACCAAGAAATTTTCTTATGTCGGTTACAGTTTTTGCTTCTTCAAACTTTTGTATAGCAATTGTCTTAACGAGGCCTGGACTGATTCCATCAACGGTCAGTTCATGGCCTAAAAAGTTTATTGTCTCTTTAAAGAATTCACACTTATTTGCATTTAACGTTAGTCCAACTTCTCCCAGGACACCAAATACACGTCTGAGTTTAGGCAGAAGTTCGTCGACTGAATTACCACCCACTAAAATATCGTCCATGTAGTGGATCATGTCACCATTTGCTTGCTCTTGAACTTTAGCCATTAGTCGCTGGAATATAATTGCCGCGTTTCGTAGCCCAAATGGCATTCTTTTGAATTCATAATGTCCACACGTCGTTATGAAAGCAGTATATTTGCGACTTTCCGCCGCAATTGGAATCTGATAATACCCACTATTAAGGTCTAACACACAAAAATATCGAAACTGTTTAGCTTCGTGCAAACGCTCTTCAACGTTTGGTACCGGAAATATTTCTTTTTTAGTCAACTCGTTCAAGCGTCTATAATCTATACAAAGTCTGTCGTCACCATTTTTCTTTTTTACTAATAACACTGGACTAGCAAATTCTGAATTTGATCTCATAATTATATCGGCATTCAATAAGTCTTCGATCATTTTTGCGACGATTTTCTTTTTAGGTTCTGGAACTCTATAAAGTGCTTGAGCTACAACCTTATCCGAGGTTAACTCTATTTTCATTTCAACCGACTCAGTTTTACCTAAATTCATCAAACCGTTTGACAATAGGTCACTGAAGTCGTCCAGAATGGTAACAAGCCTTTTTTGTACCTCTGTATCTTTAATACCACGCACTAGTTGTTCAATTAATGCGCTTGTTTCAATATTCGTCCCACTGTTTCATTCAACAGTTAAAATATTTCTATTCAAATAGGATTAATTTTTAGCATAATTGTCGTATTGAAAATTCATTGTACCGTCTGCCATTTTTACGCATACGTTCGGATAAATTAATATATCCTGTCCAAGTAACAAATCCGTTTTTAACACATTGTCATCGACGATATAAACATATGTCTCGAAAATAATTCCATCAATTATTATTTTAATTTTCACTTCATTGTTCAGCACTTTTACACCACCACAAATGCCTTTCATTTGCAATAAACACCTTTCATGTTCATTATCGATACACTCTGCTATCGGTGACTTAATCATTGAACATTGACTGCCAGTATCAATGAATGTTTTGAATTTGTCCCCATTTATCGTTATCGTTTTGACAAAACATTTATCGTAGTCTTCTACATCGTTTTGTCGCACATCAGCATTTTGCTTTGCACCATTTAGGGGTTCAATTTTTGTATTAACGTCAGCCTTTCGCTATCTCTTTTGTGGTTTTGCACACTGCTTAGAAATATGTCACTGCTCCCCATAATTATAACAAGTAATCTTATTAGAATTTTCGCTCACTTTGACATTCTTGTCTGCCACAGTCTGTTTACTTTCCGATTTATGCCTCAGTTCATATGTCTTCCCACTATTCGCAAAATATTCGTTCAAAGTTTCACGCATTTGTTTTACAGAATCAAACCTGATTGCAGCAATCGCTGATTGCAGCTCGCGACTTCGTAACCCTTCATGAATATACTTAATAATCGCAGATTCACTTAATTTCAGTTTCTTGCCTAATGCATTCATACGAAAACAGTATTCAGTCACCAGTTCGTTGCTTTTTCGTATCGCGTTTGCCATTGTATAATGCACTTGCGCTTCATCAACATGATGTTCAAACTCCAATTTTAAATCCTTACCAAAATCTACCCAATTAGAATGCACAACTGACAATGGGTCAAACCACATACGCGCTGCACCTTTAACCTGGCTATATACAGCCAACAACAAACACCTCTCGTCAAACTGATATGCTAGACGCACTGCACGGTCAACAAACTGTTGAACTGTAATAGAGTTTTGATTGGACGGGCCAAACGCCGGAATAGTCTCCGCGATTTCCTTAACTGAACTACCACGCACTGTCGAATTAATAGAAATTGGCGTTGGCACTGTTTCGCTCTCATTATTCACGTTTGCATTTCCAATTGGAGCCGCGTTCTGCATGACTGCAATTGCGTTTTGCAGCATTTCGCGCAATTCATTAATTTGTTGTTGTAAATTCGTTGTATCTGTCATTGCAAACTCAATTTCGTCGCTATCATTCGCGTCTATTAATCTCTGTATTAATTCTGCCCGCGCACCGGTAGTGGCTAATTCTTTTTCGCGTAAAATTGTTTTCAGTTGATCAACACGTAGATCATGAATTTTTGGCATTTTGTTTTGCTAATCACTTTCGCGATTTACGTTCTCTAATTACCTTATTAGACCAACTCAAATGTACACTAGCAAACAATTGCTACACTTCGCCTTCTACGAATGCTCACTTCGTATGTACTTCTCGCTCTCACGCTTGCACATACATACGTTTGCATATGCGTTTGCTGTTCGTTGCGCCGTCTGTATGCCTTCTACCTCAATACGACGACTTTGCGTACACCAACAATTTTAGCAATCGTTATTTGCGTACAAACAAACACAAGAGAAATATGCCATTCGTCATATAACTCCTCCGTTTCAATCACTCTCCTTTTCGGCTCGTTGAGAAAGATGAAATTCTTCATCTATCTTTATGACTCGATGGAATTTGAATTTACTCACTAACAGTCACAATTTAACACACGTTGTGAAATTCAATATTCTATTATGCGAACAAACGTCTTCGCGTTCAACTACGATTTTCGCGATGCCTCACACATTTTTTCTATGCTTTTCGTGCATACATATGAATACAGCACCGATTTTAACATTTTAACTTTGCGCACTCGCGACGATTGATTGCTTAGGCTTTGCAATCTCACTTCTGAACTGTAAGAGGGGAAATTGCTCGACCCTCTTACAAGTGGTTTTTATTTCAAATGGCCGTTTAAATAATAACACTCGTTTTAAAGCTTATTATTTAATTAAACAAGTTATTAAAGTTTGGTATAAGTTAATTGAAAAAGTTAAAAGTTCAGAACTCGAATCGTGCTGGTGTTCGGTTGGTTAATTCTCGGCAACTGACTCTGAAGATACTCGCCCAAAAAAAATTGTGTCAAGGCTGACGAGTTGAAAATGCTCAGCTGTTGTAGGGTTGCAAATTATCGTCTTACACCTGTTAACATTTTATTTTTAATATTTTTATTGAGCTTTGTACCACGATTGTTTATTAGGAAAAAATTGAAAAAGCAACAAAGTCTAAGCGGTAGAAGTTATAGCACTATTTCGGAGATCACCACATCTCCTCATCAGACTTCTTTTTTTCTAGACTTCAGCAGGGATCGAACCTGCGAATTCGATGTTCAAAGTCAGGCGTTAACCACTGAGCTATGTACATCCCGTAAACTCTTGTTGCTAATTCATTTTTCTTATTATCAAGTGCAGCTGATTTGCCGCTATTTAAACTCGACAGCGTGGTTGTTGTTGTCAATTCTATACATCCATTTGATTATTTGCTTTTTTGTATAGTTTCAGGCAGGCTCTTCCTAAACTATGTATTTGTCAATGTTATTGTGGCTTGTTAACATTTTATTTTTATTGAGCTTTGTACCACGATTGGTGGCAACCCTGCTGCGTATTAGTAAGGAGTCAAGCTTTTTTCAAACCAATCATCAGGCGGCAACTCTTTTTGAAAAAATATAAAATGTTATTGTACATCTACAGGTCAAGCCCTTTAATTTGACTAGTATCGCCCAGTGGTCGGAATTCGACCACTTCACTTATTTCATACACTTTTTTAATCTTGCTTGTGTCGTTTTTTAGGTCCATCAGCACCTCGTTCGTTGTTCGTCTAGGTCAAAATGTATTCAACAAAGTGTGATTGATTTTGACATTGCTCTCATAAGAAACAGGCTATAATGCCAAATTAAAATGAATTGTTAACCCATTTGAAAATATTTTTTTTTTCAAATTTGAATTTGTTTAAAAAAAAATTTACACAAATATTTTTCAAGCAACAAATTTTCTTAATAAACGTGAAAATGTTAAGAGATAAACCGCCGAGGAGAGCAAGTAAGCACATTTAAAGTTACCAAACTTAAATATGTACGTTCGACTTTTCTTAAATATTTAATGTAAGGAAACAAAGATGAAACGGAGCAAAACTTTTGAATAGAAGTCAGGACACGAAAATAGAGCGATGTTTTAAACCACCTAGTTGCGAGTTAAGACGGCAGCGATGTAGTGTTGTACTACGTGATTCATCTCGCGTTTATGAAAACCACTTTAAGGAAAGTGATTTCATTCGTTGTCCGTCCGAGTCAAGCACTTTCAAACGAGCTCGTTTATACCCAAACTATTTCGCATATAAAAATTTAATTTCAAAATTTTTAGAGTTAAGCTCTCATATAAAATTGGAAACAAATGTAAAATCATACTTCTATAAGTGTCGAATAATGTTTAGGACAAAAAATTTAAATATAAAAATAAACGCACAAAAGCATAAAACTTGGGCAATTAAAAACAAGAAAATTGCTAAAACGATTCTATAAATAATTTGTTTTATTTTATTGACAAACTATATATATTCCAGGTAATGTAAGTAAAACAAAACTAGAATCAAAATAAAAGCCTTGGTATCAGTGCTGACAAGATACATGCATCACTAAGGGTTAATTCGTTTGTTTATACTTTTTGACATTATAGTACCTTAAAAGAGAGCCGCACTGAGTTGTCTATCACACCTTGTTTAATACACCTTGGTCTAGGTCACTAATATTGTTAGGTGGAGAATTAGATTTGTATGGGAATTCGATTGCGTACACTGAGCTAAAAGCACAATGGTTTTTTTCAACCAAGTTATGGTTTGATTTTTTCATGGTAAATAAACCGATTTTAAGAAATGTGATTCAAGTTGAACATTTGAGAACAAATTCGTATGTATGGCCGTGGCTGAACGTGCAGAGGTGCTTGCTGTTAT
>NW_023466516.1:0-6507 GCF_013731165.1 Rhagoletis pomonella
ATTTTTGTATGCATTTGTCGATGAGTCCGTGAAGTATTATTTGTGAAAAAATCTTTTTTGCTAATTTACCCATTTTAACATATTTTTTTTGCATAAAAAGATCAGTTTGTGCGGCATTACAGCGCTCTTATACGATGTGTATTTGAATATGTAAATGCTACTTTTTTGTATCTACTCGTATGTATCATATATTGGAACGTATCAGAAAAGTAGCATTTACATATGAAAATACATATCGCGTAAGAGCGCTATTAACATGGTGTTTTGAAACCGTAGTTGGACCTTTCATCTAGAATGATATAGACACTTCTCAATCTGGGTGGTCTTCACTAAATACGTTCTTGATTGCTCCCCTTTGTGTGAACTATTCCGTGGATATAGTACATCACATTACTTTTATTAGCGTCAAAATCTTTATTTAAGTTTCTAATTATTATTTACTAGCGGCCCGGTACGTGCTTCGCTACGTATAAAGTGAAATATTAAATCAAACTCATTTATAAAAAAAATTAATTAATTATTTGCTAGCTATTTTAAAACTTAATCCAAAACATTTGGATAAACAATATTTTTTGTTTTTCCATTTTGAGCATGAATAAACAAACGGCTGGGGGGTACCGACTCTGGAACAGGCAACATAAAGTTGGCCATGTGAAAAACATGATTCCTCCAAATTCACACCACAAACGTTAAGTGTTTGCCCTTGAGCTTTGTTGATGGACATCGCAAATGATAAACGCACAGGATATTGTAATCGTTTGAATTCAAATGGCATATCAGTTGGAATCATAGGGATACGCGGTATTAAACAAACTTCTCCTTTTGATTTACCAGTTAAGATCGTAGCTTCAATCAAATTTGGCAATAAATTTTTCACTGCCAATCTGGTGCCATTACACAGTTTTGGTGGATTAATATTTCGCAATAATATAATCAAAGAACCCACTTTCAGATTCAAGCAATGCGGTGGCATACCAGCCGGTTCTAATGAATTTAAAAATTCAGTTGGATAATGAATCAAGATGAATTCATAGCACTGTCAATTGATTTATATGTCGTGACTACACCTGGGAGTTTTGCTTGAATTTGAAAATTAATGGCATTGATATGAATGTTCTTCGGTGCTAAAATGGCGCGTTCTCTCAACCAATCATTTCTGTAATTCTGAAGAATATTAGGAAAAACACATTCAATCAATTCATCTATCGATTTCGTAATTGAACAAAAATTGTTCGGTACAGTGATTAATCCGTTGGTTCTGTCGATTTGTATTTTGCCATCACCAATTTGTAACAATTGTTTTGAAAACTCATGGGCAGCTGGATCATTTTGTAGGTGAATACGCATATTAATGTTCAGTGTCAATTTTTGTACATATCTCCAAAGAACTGATGACTTCAAACAGGCATTTATTTCATCAGCAGGAGTTGACCAAGGAATGACAGGCAATGTTTGTCGAAAATCCCCTGACAGTAATATCAAAGCACCACCAAAAAGCTGTTGCTTACCACGTAAATCTTGCATTGTTCGATTAAATGCTTCTAGTAATTTTTTATTCGCCATTGTACACTCATCCCATAAAATAATTGACGTTAATCGCAGAACTTTTGCCAGAGTGTGCTGTCCGACCACCTTCTAATAATGTAGCAGCAATTCCCGAAGATGCAAGTGCCAATGCAATTTTCTGTTCCGATCGAATAGTGGCTAAAATCAGTGATATAACGAACGTTTTGCCTGTACCACCAGGTGCATCCAAGAAATATAACCCACCTGCATTATTGGAAATGGCTTGCATGATTGTGTCATATACATGTTTTTGCTGAATATTCATTTTGGTTATATTCGATTGTACAAATAAACGCAAATCATTAGAATTGAATTCCTGCTCACGTTGCAATTCACGATCAAACAGATCATGCATGTCACGATTTGGTGCGGTCATACCCAATTGTACTAATGTTTTATTTGCAATCCGTAGACACATATCTTCAATTATTATCAAAGCTTCGTTGTACATTTCCAAAGTTATCAACAAATCAGGATTTCTTGCATGATGACGCATACGAATTAAAATATCTTCTGCAATATTATGTTTATATGTGTTCCATAATTCAAGTGGATTTGATGGCATACATGTTGATAATATAACGGCAAACAGCATTCGTATTTGTTGAGGATGAGCCGAAATAGATCCATCATGAAGTGTTGAATCCCAATGTGCATCATCCTCCAACAAATGCAAAAGTTGGCATGCTTCACGGTATGTTTCACACAAATGACCGTTGACTGTTCTCAATTCTTGAAATGATTTTGGGCCATTCACGTTAACTAATAACAATCTCAAATAAAAACACTCAACATTGTTTGGATGTACTGTATATATTCTGCCAATTGCATCTGTTTGGAAAATGCCAGGAAGACACATTCCATGTGTAATACTGAGGCACTTCAGAATATAACAAAGTTATCGCAAATGTATCAGTTTCGCATAATTTGAAAAAAGCTGTTAACGTAGTTGCTGGTGGTTGCGCTGCTCTTTCCAATAAATTTGCTACATTAAAATAAACACGTTGGCCATTCTCAAGATGTACAGCCAAGTGAACAACCGCAGGATGTCTTTCGTGCATTGGAAACGACATAATCCTCCAGACAGCTTCATTGCTACTAATATAGCGACCCATTTGATACTGAGTAATTTCATCATTTCTATTATCACCAGCAACACCGAAAATAGCCATATCGCTCCCTTTATTTACATACTTGCAAATATATTTAATGGATTTGACAGAATTACAATATTCCACATTTATATGAGCGTTGAATATTTTCGATAATAATGGACAATACGGAACCACCCAACGATTATCAACTTCAACTTCCTGGTTATGCATTCTAATGGTTGCCGTTTTGCCATTATCATTAGGTGATCTACGTCGATACAACGGATATCCGTCATTGCCCGTTATTGTGTCTGAAGTAAATTGCCTTGGGTATCGTTTCGAACACTTTTCATCAATCATACATGGTGAATTCACATTTAGTTCACCGCACGGTCCATGTATCATGTTTTTAACGACAACTTGAAATAACTCAGGATCAGCAGTGTGATTAGGAATTTCAGCTGATATAAGGTTATCGATTTGATCCGGAGTTATTTTATGTACCAGCCAAATTAGTATATGTGCGTGCGGCGATCCCCTTTTCTGCCATTCGATGGAGTACATATGGCAACGCACCTCCCCAAATACATATAATTTCACAATTAAATCCATAAGTGCTTTCCATTTTTGCCGAAAAACACGCGCAGTAATATCATGACGATCGGTTGTCGACTGTCCTGCAAATAAATTGTTTTTGATGTCATCCCACTGCGGATTACATGTAAATGTAATGAACAGATCCGGTCGACCGTATTTTCGTACATAACACATTGCGTCTTGTGCATATTCGTTCATATTCCGTGGGCTACCAATATACGAAGATGGCAATATAGTTAAACGTCCGATGTCATTAATATTAGCATCATTCGCTATCGCATCTTGCAAATGAATATATTGTTCAGATCTTAATTTTGCTTGGTTGAAACGAATAAAATTAAGACGTTCTGTTCCTATTTTGGCGTACATATCAACGATGTACTGATGATATAGTTTACGACATCTCAAGATATAATTTTGTTCTTGTGGACGAACCATCAATCGATAAGAATAAAAATTCATGGCACTAACTTTTTTCTGTACATGTAGACCTGAAAATAAGTGGAAAATGTGACTTAAGAAATTTCTACAAATGATGAAATGTCAACACACTGAAAATATTATTTACCTGTTCGTGGATCAATCATTGGTATATTGATATGGTAGCCATCGTCACCTTTCCAATGCAATATTGGGTATTGTAATGCGTCGTAACTACGATGAAGTTCCGATACACGTTGCAATTGCTCATTTCTACGATGAAGTATAATATCACGCGATTGAAACTGATCACCACGAATTACAATTGCAACCTCATCAATTGTCGGTGCATTGAATCGCCTTTTATGCTCTCCAAAAGGTGTTCTATCAGCCCTTATTACGATTTTGTGATTATCAGATGGCATACGATCGAGAGCAATTTTGAACAATTGAACTAATGCCTTATGCTGATGGAAAAACCTTTGTAGCTCACAAATAATTTCTCGTCTTGTATTCAAAGCAATTGCACAACGTTGATCCAATTCACGATTTTCATCACCAATAAAATAAATTTGCAAAAATTGATAATCAGCGTCGGGGTATGGCAATAACGAACCAGCTTGATGATAAATTTGGCCCTGAATCTGCAACATGTATGCAATTTTAGGTATATGTTGCATAATAATTTTTAAAACTATAGAATACTTTTATGATTCAGATTGATTGGGACAATCCTGTTTAAGTATTTACCTTAAACGTCGGCATAAAATTATCTCTAATAATGTTAGTAGCACCAAAAGAAGTCATTTGAAATGCCGAATTGTATTGTTGAATATGACTCAAAAAGTGCTTCGAATTTTCAGAAGTCCCAAAAATTAATGAAGACAATGGTTCGGGTGGAGTTTCTAATGGTGGCAATCTCACTTTGCCATTAGCACAACACATGCCGGGCGTTTCACCTGGAAATTTAGCCGCATCACAATGTGGACATATTGCGTCCATTATTCCAATATATCCGTACATACTGTAATTAATCTGACTGTTGTAATTAAAAGCAGCACGCATAATTTCAGGTACAACAGATCTATTTCGTGCATTACGTTCACGCTGCGATGCATTAGCTTGTGCTCGTTCATCTGGAGTCTGTGATCGCCTTTGTAATGCCGTAGCATTTGCATGACGCGTCCGCCGACCTATATTTCCTCGTGTGGGTCGTGGCATTTTTCTTTCAAATAAAAAAGTATAAATTAAATTTAAAAAAATGCCTACATTAATAGTGGTACACCATATGTTTTTTCAAATAAGGAAACACATGCATTCGTGTAATTCACTTCAACAGTTCAAAACTTACCGTTTTTTGCTCGGAAATTCGCTTTGCGCTATATTTCTTCTTTTCACAAATTCACACAAACTTCAATAATTATTTAAAAAAAAACACTATAATAACTAATAATTTTGCACCGCGGTAATTTCGGACACTACTGAACGTGTGGTGCCAAAGAAAACGCTCCAGCGATGTTTACACTCCAATGTCATATATTCTCCTAATTTGAATTTTCTTAATGCTAAGAGTCAAAGCTCTGTATACCTATCTATACAAAATATTCATGTATTTCTCTATGCAAAATAAATGCACCGTAATATAGTTCGATGTCTTTTCAAAGCCTACTTTTTTTGTTTATCTGCCTGCTACATACATACCTACATGTTGATATAAATATAATGCAAGTAAGTTTGTAGGTGGTACAAAATATTCATGTATTTCTCTATGCAAAATAAATGCACCGTAATATAGTTCGATTTCTTTTCAAAGCCTACTTTGTTTGTCGATCTGGCTGCTACATACATACCTACATGTTGATATAAATATAATGCAAGTAAGTTTGTAGGTGGGAATAATAAGTATGCTAGTTAAGACGAAAGTTCATAAATTTTGAGAGCGAAAGAGCGTAGCTAAGTAGGTAACAAATCGTTTAGTAAATGATTAAACTATTATTGATGTATGTATGTTAATATGAAAACGTATAATCCGCTTGCTAAGTGGGATGAATCTGACCAAACAAATGGGTTTTTGGTGTGTTTTTAAAAATAATTTCACCATACATTGAGCGCTTTTCAGCTTTTCAAGTAGGTACGAGTTAAATAAAAAAAAAATATGTAACATATGTGTGGTGAAATTTTTGAAACATTTACCATGAAGGAAATAAGTAATGAGGTGTTTGTTTTGATTTGTTTTTAACATGCTGATTAATATTTTTGTCTACGTGCACATATCTCTTCACACAAAATGTAAGCACGAACAAAATGTGCCATTCTCAAATAAAAATACTTTGTGCTTATTCTTACATCGAAATGAGTGGAAGTAGAAAGGTAAGTACAATAAAAAAGTTGTTTGATACATTCCAACGGCCGATTCTCTGTTTCTGATTTTGCAATTGGGAACTCGCCTTCAGGTAAAAAGATTATATTGTTATGTGATTGAATATACCATTTTAACTGGTTGTAGTACTTAAGAATGCAATCTCTTAACCTGAAGGCGAGTTCCCAATTGGTCTATATCTGGAGTCCTTAGTTACCCAGCGAAAAGAAAAGTCCTCTTTTCATTAGTATTTATCAACAACTTACAATGGATACTCATGTGGTTCAAACACATCCTAGGGTTATCCAGGTCCACGTTTTGGTCTATATCTCGAGACCCTAGTTACGGAGGGGCATTAAAAATACTCTATACTATAGCAATCATCAACAGCTCCCATTTGCTACCCATATTGTACAAACACATCCTTAAGTTATCGGGGTCCACATTTTGGCCGATATCTCGAGACCCTAG
>NW_023466516.1:6607-7448 GCF_013731165.1 Rhagoletis pomonella
CTGGAGTCCTTAGTTACCCAGCGAAAAGAAAAGTCCTCTTTTCATTACCAACAACTTACAATGGATACTCATGTGGTTCAAACACATCCTAGGGTTATCCAGGTCCACGTTTTGGTCTATATCTCGAGACCCTAGTTACGGAGGGGCATTAAAAATACTCTATACTATAGCAATCATCAACAGCTCCCATTTGCTACCCATATTGTACAAACACATTCTTAAGTTATCGGGGTCCACATTTTGGCCGATATCTCGAGACCCTAGTCACGGAGCGGCATCAAAAATACTCTATACTATAGAAATCATCAACAGCTTCCTTTTGCTACCCATATTATACAAACACATCCTAGGGTTACCCGGGTCCACGTTTTGGCCTATTTCTCGAGACCCTGGTATCCGATTCTTAAAATTTCAAAACACAAACCATCTACTGAATAGTCCAAACAAAGCCTAAAAATTTGGTTTGGATAGGTGAGCCCGTTCTTGAGTTATAAAGTCACAACGAAAAATGGCATTCATTTTTATAGATTACATTGGCTGTAAATCCTTAAAGCTCTTTGTTATTGTTAGTGTTTGTCGTTCAATACTAAATACAAGCGTAATCCACAAAATTGTTTGTTGAATAAAAAATAATAAATTATGCTTAAATTTAGTTAATTTAAATGGCTCTATATTTGTTAAATAGGGATATGTCATGAGTAAGTAATTTTTAATATTATGTACAATGAGTACCGATACGAGTAGGTATCGATACTTTAATAATAATAATAATAGATTGGCGCTTACACATATGTTAGTGTTTGGCCGAGCTTCTCCTCCGATTTGTGGCGTGCGCCTTGAT
>NW_023466517.1:0-7446 GCF_013731165.1 Rhagoletis pomonella
CACAGGGTTCTCTGAAACGGCTCTCACGATTTCGATGAAATTATTTATTTATTTATATTTATTTAATTTTTTGTTAAAAAAAGGTAAAATGTTACTATTTATGAGTACCAAGAGAAGGTTCTTAAACAATGCTTTCCCTATATACAAACTGTTATCTCTTAGGATAATAGTGTAAGGTTGCCACTTTTTTTCGATTCTACATAATTTATCTAAAACATCGCAATATGGATATCCAATGAAAGGCATTGTTAAGAACTTTGGTCAGAAAATATTTTCCATCAGGGTTGCCACGTTTCTATGTAATACAAATTTTTATTTTGTTAATTTCAATCAACATTTTTTTATGTATACACAGTACATACACGATCAAAAGATATGTACCATCCATTCCAGAGTATTTCGCAACAGGGTTGCCACATAAATTTTAGAGTAAGGAATTTGCTTAATAGATATCGAAATCCTATTTTTTTTTGTTTATTTCCAAAATATTTTTTTAAAGCTATTCAAATCATGAAAAGTTTAAAAAGTATATGCACTCCGGGCGAAGCTTGGTCCACCTGGTACTCTAGTATTACAAGAATACATATATATAGCATTCTGTGGAGGCATATGTATGTAAGTTAGGTTAGGTTAGGTAAGCGGGCTGCCTCCGCATGTGGAGGCACACTTGGACTCGTTGTGATGCCCTTAGAGGGGGGAGGGAAAAAAGGGTCGCATGGAGGGTAGGGGAAAGAGGGAGGAAGCTATGGCTTTTTGCCGGAGAAACGCTCCGAACTCACAACGAAGCTCTTCAGTCGACTGATGTCCACTCCCGAGAGCTCATCGGGAGTGTGAAAAAGTGCGACCCAAGGTGCTTAAACCTTAGACTCGCAAAGGAGGGGCACCAGAGCAGCAGATGTTGAGATGATTCCATCTCATCATCCTCCATGCAGCTGGTGCAGTAAGGGTTATCCGCAACATTCAGCCTTACAGCATGGTTACCAATCACACAGTGACCAGTAAGCACTCCCACAAATAGTGAGAGATGCAGCTTGCTTAGTCTCAAGAGCTGCCTAGACCGCCCCCGGTCCACCCGTGGCCAGAAAGACTTTACCACCTTGCATTCCACCCTCCCTATCTGAAAGTAATTCCTCGAGGGTTCCCTGTCTTGCAAGCTCATCAGCCATGCAGTTTCCAGCGATTTCGCTGTGACCAGGAACCCAAATAAGCTTAATAACAAAATAATCAGACGCAGTCGATAGGGAAGTCAACACTCCCTCACCGGTTTCGAACGCACCGTCAGGGAGCCAAGATCCCTGATGGCTGCTTGGCTGTCAGAATAAATATTTACCTCCTTGACAGATGTTACACTAGAGAGCAACCAATCCGAAGCCTCTTTTATCGCGGCCACCTCAGCCTGGAAAACACTACAGTGATCAGTAATCTAAATTTCAGGACGATGGAGAGCTCTTCACAGAAGACACCTCCGCCAACCTTCCCAAAAGGCGTAAGTTAACTACATACAAATGTATGCATGTATGTATATAAATACATGAGCATATTTTCCGTTTATCTTTACCATACCATGGCACATGACTCTGCAGTATCATTCATATAGCCTTAACAGTATTCAGAAGAAACACATCGTACTCAGGGCCACAGTGTATACAGTAATAAACCTTTTCGCAGTTTTTCACCATTTGGTCCCCGAGGAGTACTTTTGGGTTGTGTGCAGCATTTTCGTTTTGCGCACACGGCAACACTTACTGTGGGGATTTTCGCCTCATGATTAGAAAAAGTTCATTTCGAGGATAAAATATACATAATTATGTATTATTTATGAACAAAATGTAGGTTAAGTATAATATTCATCTTTAATGTATGCTGACATTCATGCTTATTGAAGAATAATATCAATAGTTAAGTACATAATTGACGCTTGTGTTTTATAAACTGGAAAACTCAAATCGTAATTATAGCACTGAATGCAGTTTTCTTAAATGTAAATTTAAAATTAAAAAAAGGTCCATTGTAAGATTATATTTTTATGAAAAACGTAAATTTTGTGAATTTATCAAGCAAAATTCTAAATTTCCGAATATATTTAAGTCTTTATTGAAAAAAAAAACAAGGTTTGTATAGCTATACAACCTCCAATGCCAGCTAGCGCATTCGCCCATACAGTCCATTAAGCACACACAAATTGAGTGATCTACAAGTTACTAGCGTTTTCAGCATTTAACAGTTCATTATCATGTACGATGTAATATAACAAGTTATACACCGAACTATGATAATCTGTACTAGTATCTATAATAATAGACAATAATTTGCAATGTTTTTACACATTTGCAATTAGCATCGGTCAATATTACATAGTCATGACTTGTGCCACTCTGTCATAGTACGGTTGTTGCTCCCTTTCATACCACAGTAATTTAGTATACAACTCTGAATCAACAAAATTCATGCTCCTTGTCATTATCAACCCTGATCAGATTTTACCCCCGAGGAGTACTCAAAAAGGTTTATTACTGTATATACTGTGCTCAGGGCTGCCAATTTGGCTCAAACCAGGCCATTTTTGGCCGTATTTTACTTCAAATGGCACTTAATTTTTCAATTTGGCATAAACTGCCAAATTGGCACTTTCAAAAATAATAATATTTCAATAAATTTTTGGAAAATCCTTTGCCTGTACTTCTTTTTGTCAACTAAAGTTTTCTAATTTCTATAGTGTATACAACTGGTTTATCTTACTTTGCACTGGACTTTTGTTTTAGGAATATGTCTGTAATTTTAATGCCAAATTAGAAGAACTAAAAATAATGGCAGCTTTTTTGGCACTTTTATTTTTCTATTTGGCACATTATGGCATTGTTTTATCCTCAATATGGCACTTCATAGCTAAGTATAGTTGGCAACCCTGATCGTACTAACTGAAATTTTTTCGCCTGCGCGATAGTAGAAGTACCTATGTATGTACACTTTTAAGATGCATACGTATGAATTATGCGTGGCTTTTATTGCATCTCTATATTTCCATAACTCCCTGTGAGAGGAAACCAAATAATGTAATGTTTAACAGAAGTGCTCAAAGCTTTACTACCGCCGGCAGCTTTAACAATTGTATAGTGGTTTTACGTTCTTTGTCAAATTACGCTCTGTTAGCCATAAATTTTACTATGATTTGACCGCCTTTGTATCAAGACCCCTGGATCATATAGGCAATTCATTTATATTCTATATTACATTTTCATCGTGATTGGAACTATGCTGAAAATTTCAAGTCTCTAGCTTGTCGGGAAGCTAGTTTAAAATCGATTGGAAATTTCCTCGGGATGACCAAGATAAATAAAAGCTTGGAATAAAAGCAAAGGTACTACACGTACCACAATCAGTTCGTATGCCTGAACACGTTTAATATTTGCACTTGAAACTTTTATATAAGGGATATTCTTTCCGTACGTCTTGTCCTTAAGCTAACATAGCTATTAACAGTTGAACCTTTTGAAGTTGGTTTGGATAGTGAAGACCAGTAAGTTAGGGATTTTAAATTACACCGTCGTAATCCTTGTTTAATTCTCTATAAAAAACATGTTGCAAAAAATGGGCGTTTTTCAAGAACTATTTTTTAAATATTTTTGTTTTTTATTACGAGATGGTTTATTTTGTGAGAATCAACAATTTTTTGTAATTTGTTTTCGAAAACGTATGTTGAGATATATTAAGATTTAGTAAGGTGTTAGACAGCGGGTTTATGCAAAAATTAAAATTTTATTGCGGATTCCGATAGAATACCTTTCCAGATATAATATTTGTACGGAAAGATTTTTCTTTAAGGCGACAAACCTCTTGAAATGGGCGTGGCAATTGCAGGACTAAAGTTAGCAAAACGGAGATTTTATTGCGGATTTCAGCGGCATATCGCTTCGTTAATAATATTTGTTCCACAACTTTTTCGATCAAAGAATATTCTAGAAATGGGCGTTGCTATATTAAAACCAAAGTTCAAAAATTTAGACTTTATTACGGCTTTCGCCCGAATATCTATAAGGATGCCTTAATTTCAAAAACTCCAACTCTTCTTCGCTTTTCTTAAAAAGGAGTATTTCGCATATTGTAAATTCATCCTCAATTATTTTACATAAAAAAGGGTTTATGAAGTACGCAAACGTACATTTAAATAATTTCAAATCGGCAAATCTTTCTTCCAAATCTACTTTTTAATCATGCGCAAAATTTTTTCTAGCAGTAGAATATTTTTGAATATTTTTGAAATCCGACAAAACCTAATCCCCCTAAAATATAGCTAGCTTTGTGTTTTTTGAAACTACCGTTACGTTGGTGGAACCCGTGGTTTTTGTCCGATTTCAAAGAATTTCAATGTGGCGCTTAGGAAGCTTAAGCGCAATGTGTATACCACATTTGGTTGAGATCGATCATGTAGTTTTTGACATACGCATATATCATATAAGTGGGCGGTGCCACCCCCATTTTCCTAAAAATTCTTGAAAAACCACTTCTTTGCTAAAGAACGATTGTACATGTATATCGATTTTGAATAAACATTGATGAATTCCTTAGCCACACTGCTCAAAAAATCTGAAAGCCCGATATATAAACAATATAAATTGAAGGCCGTATTTAAGAAAAGTCTCCTAAATTCGCCAATTTTAATGCGATTGCAATTAATGAGGTATCAGTTTATTTGAAAATAGATTTAATTTAAGACAGTACTACATATTTTGAAATTATGGAAATTATCAATGGTCAAAATTTAAAAAATTAAGAGAAATATGTTCTTTTTTTATTTTACCCCATAAAAATCCCAACAAGCCAAGTCCGAAAATATATTATTAAATAACATTTTAAATGCCCATATATCCTGTGTCAGATGGCATTCGATCTTTGAAATCGAGTCAAAAATAGTCATTCAAAAACTCATAATTCTACAAAACCGTATTTTTTAACCTAAATCGACAGGTCGCGACCTCTAAATGACCTTTAAAATATCTATAAAAATAGGTAATAATATTTCACATAAAAACGAATAAAATTAGGCGGTAGGGTCTTGAAATTTCCAAAAAAAACATTTTCGATGAGCACCCTAATGTATATATGTGCGTATGCACATAAATAAGTTTTTTTTTGTACCTGCGTTTGAAAATATATTAAGGGAGTTCAAGATTTGTAGCGTTTTAGATGTTTTGTATCACATTTGGCCATAATGCGCGGTTTGGTTGAAATAAAATGCGCCAGATAGTTTGACGAATATTTGAGACCATGCTGTGACAGAACTGTTTAAAAGTGAATAGTCAAATCAACAGAACAGAAAAACCAAAAAACACTTTTCATCTATCCTGGAGGTTAACTCTTGATATTGGCGCAGTAAAGCTAAGCGTCAAAAGTTAAGAAAATGTTTTCCTAGCACATCAACAGCAGTTTTTTAGTGTATTTTTTACTTTTTCAAACACTGTTTAGTACTATAGTAGAGTTTAATTTTATTTGCCAAAAGATTAAATTTATTTGCCAAAAGATTAATCTTATTTGCCAGAATGTAAAATTTATTTGCCAAAAGATTAATTTTATTTGTCCAAAGATTAAATTTATTTGCCAAAAGATTAATTGTATTTGCCAAAAGTTTAACTTAATGTGTCAATGCTATAGATAAATATGGTCAATACAATAACAATACAAATGAAATAGAGCAAAAAATAAATAATGTGTAAAGCATCGCTTTGCATAGCTTAATATAATAAGGAATTTACATGAGGCGATTTTTCAGGCGATTTTTAGTTGAAAGCAACAATCGCCTGGTGTAAACAGCTTTTCAACTGATCGCTTACAATGAAGTTGGTCGGCTCCCTACTTTCGTTCAACTTTTGGTTCAACTAATCGCCTGTGAAAGTTGAATCATGTAAATCCCCTATAACTCTGTAACATCGCTTGTGCAGTTGTTTACTGCAATTCGGTCAGCGCTCTCTTTGTTACTAATTTTTACAGCGTCACCTTTTTGACAAGTATGCACATACACATCTCCACGTATTGAGAAAACCGAAGCTAGTCGCTTATATTTATACCCGAGCGCACTTGTGCACAAGGGTATTATAACTTTGTTCACATAACGGTTGTTTGTAACAGGCAAAACGAATCGAGATAGATATAGACAAATGTATACATAAATGATCAGAATGAAAAGAGAAATCGATTAAGCGGTGACTGTCTGTCCGTCCGTCCGTCCGTCCGTCCGTCCGTCCGTCTGTGCACACGATAACTCGAGTAAAAATTGAGATATCTTAACGAAACTTGGTACGTGAACTTCTTTTGGGCGTGGGACGGATGGTATTGAAAATGGGCGAAATCGGATAATAACCACGCCTACCTCCCATATAACGGTAATTTTAAGAAATACGAAAACTGCGATATTTTAGTAACTACTAAAGATAATCCACTCAAAATTGATACTTGCAATGAGTTTCGGACGGAAAACATGAATATTAAAAATTTTTGGAAAATGGGCGTAGCCACGCCCACTTATGGTTACATGTGTATATCTTGGTAACCGCTGCACCAATTTCTTCCTAACTGGGCACAGTTGTTGGCCTTAGTACAGCATACTAAATGGCTGAAAATTCAAAAAATCGGACAATAACCACGCCTACCTCCCATATAACGGTAATTTTCAGAAAAACGAAAACTGCGATATTTTAGTAACTACTGAAGATGATTCACTAAAAATTGATGTTTGCAATGAGTTTTAGACGAAAAATAAGAATATTACAAAAGTTTGGCAAATGGGCGTAGCCACGCCCACTTATGGTTACATGTGTATATCTTGGTAACCGCTACACCAATTTCTTCCAAACTTGGCACGGTTGTTGGCCCTGGTACAGCATACCAACTGGCCGAAAATTTCTAAAATCGGACAATAACCACGCCCACATCCCATATAACGGTAATTTCGAGAAATACAAAATCTTCGATAAATCAGTAAATATTGAAGCTAATTTATTCAAAATTGATGATTGCAACAATTCTTTACCAAGAAATACGTTTATGACAAAATTTTGGAAAATGGGCGTAGCACCGCCCACTTGTGATCACATATATGTATCTCGCTAACCGTTCTAGCAATTTGTACCAAGCTCGGTATGGTTATTGTGCTTGCCACATAAAAGCAAACCGTTGAAAATTGTTGAAATCGGACTAAAATTGAGGCCGCATTTCATATAACGGTAAATTTCAGATATGCTTGAAATTTCAATATTTCGAAATTTAAGGACGCTAATTTACTTAAAATCTATACACCCCGGCTTATCATGTAGCGGTAGCTTTCGGAAAGGTGGAAAACATATATTTAATACTTGCGCCGGGTATTTAATGTTCGGCTCCGCCCGAACTTAGACTTTCTTACTTGTTTTTAATTGCAGTGCATGCTGTAAGCAGTGTTGCCGCGAATCTTTT
>NW_023466518.1:0-7446 GCF_013731165.1 Rhagoletis pomonella
TAGCAGTGAGACCGATACGTGGGTTCAGGTTTGAAGGCGTTCGAAGGAGTTTGATGGGGTGTTATGCGGCTTTCAACACAAAAGGCTGCCGCTACAGTACGCAAGTTCAGATTCTCGAATGAAAGAAGCATTTCTTCTTTTAAAATAGACATATCCGAAGACTGCTTTGATAGAGTAATGAGCCCATCTTTTTGGCCAAGCGGTGCCTTCATTCGCGAATTTGAATTTAGATCTAGACCGCAAGGCAAAATTTGGCTCAACTTCCGCCTTCCCCCTCGGCATCAAAAATTTTATAAGTAACCTCACCATTAGCATTTACTACCAAAATGTGAGAGGTTTGAACACAAAGCTATCAAGATTACACTTGCAGTGCTATGATTTTGACTTCAAAGTACTGGTGTTTACTGAAACCTGGCTCAAGCCGAATTGAGTGCACTGACACCGATAAAGTTGAATTCCTCTGCGTTCGAATAAGATATCATTCTATTAGCTTTTACTCGAGCCTTTCTATTTATTTAAAACACTCCTCCTTACTGCTCTCTCTACATGCCATGGTGAAGCCCTCCGATATTGTTATTGTCCTGGGTGACTTCAATCTTGCGGGTGTTTCTTGGGATCTAATAGATGGTATTCTAGTACGAAATTCCTCTCGTGATCTCTTCAATCAATTTTTGAATGATCTTTCAGACCTTAGTCTTTACCAGATCAACTCTATTAGTAATAACTTAGGTAAATGTCTGGATTTAGTTTTTTGTGGACGACGTTTCCAACGTCACAATAGCCCCTAGCTATGCTTTGATTACCCCTGTTGATTCTCACCACCCACATCTAGAAGTGTCCTTGATAAATTCACGCAACTTATGTTGCTTTACCAGTAAAAAATCAAGAGCGGAGCGTTACTCATTTAAAACAGCAGATTATAGTACACTTAGATTAGAGATATCGAAGATAGCTTGGCCCCAGTATGAGGGGAATGCTGAAGATAGTGCCTTACATTTTAGCAATTCCTTACGCCATATCTTCAGTAAAATCATTCCTCTTGTTAAGGAAGCTAACGTAACGTCTAACGCTCAGTGGTTTACTGGCGAATTAAAACGCTTAAAAAAACAAAAATCCAAAGCATTTAAGCTTTTTAAAAAATCTGGCTTGTCTTCTCACTACTCCGCGTACTCCATTCTTAGGCATAAATACAATGTATTGAACAAAAAGTGTTACAATAATTATATTAACAGGGTTCGACTCAATATAGTTTCTAATCCCAAATCCTTTTACGCCTTTGTGAACACAAAGCGTAAGACTAACGGTTATCCCTCAAAATTGAAGTTAAATGACTTAGTCTCCAGTGACGAAAATATTATTGCCGATATGTGTGCTGGTTTCTTCGAGTCAAACTATTCTGCCTGTTCTACATCTTCCCAACTAAATTGGAATCTATCTAGCTACCCATTCTTTCTGCCATCATTTGATTGTATCCGAATTCCATCGATATCTGCTGCGGACGTCCTCATTCATTTGAATTGTTTGAAAATTTCATACACAGCTGGCCCAGATGGTATACCCACAAGTGTGCTTAAAATTTGTGCAGAGTATTTGTATAAGCCTCTGACAAATATTTTTAATGCTTCCCTACAACAGGGTGTCTTCCCATATTCCTGGAAAGATTCGTTTATCTTGCCACTTTATAAAAATGGAAGTAGGACTAGAATTCAAGTCTCACATAAACTCCTGCGTGGGGGGTTGCTCGACCCTATGAAGCTGGCATTTCAGGGTACTATTTTATATATATATAAGGAAAATTTGAAAATTAGGGGGGGGGCTCGAGCACCCCCCCGCCCCTACCTGGCTACGCCCATGGTCAGTAGTCTCTTTTTACTGAGTGAGATACATTTTTGTATTCCTACAAGACCCACGAGACATTATAAACCTATTGAATTTAAGAAGCATTATGATTGCTTCGACACATCTGAATCGCTTTTTGTAATAAAGAACACCTTGCTCAACAAGTTAACTAAATAAACTAATATCTGTAACCGTGAAATAAAAAATTACACAATATCTATGACTGCTCAGTATAATTGTAACGGCTTCGTATATTCACGCGACCGCGTAGGACAACACGAGCAGGGATCGGAAACTCGGCCTTTCCGACCTCGCCCAACAGTTCGTCTATAGCGCGGAGCGGAAACTAGGACTTTCCGCCTGCCTCACTTACAAAGTAATGACTACGGGAACATGGATCGGAAGCTCGGTCTTTCCGACCATGATCAACGGCCTGTAAACAGCGCGGAGCGGAAACTAGGTCTTTCCGCCCGCCGCACACAAAAGTAGACTGGAGACAAGGCCTCGCCAGCTACCCAAATTGCTATTGTATATCATTATTATCTTTACAAGTTAATATTTATAATTATTTCACTCTGAAATGTATCACACATACTTAAATATCTAAATCTTTTTATCTCAATTGTCTGTAAGAAAACATAAATAAATAAATAAATTATTTGCTCAGTCCTAACACTAAAAATAGGTAAGTATGCTTATTAACTAAGTATGTGTTGACCTTAAGCCTAAGGTAATATATGAATCGTACGACTATAATTAGGGTAAGTCAGGTCGGTAAATCCAGTAGGAAAATCGGTAAGTATATCAGGTAAGTATAAGTATCAAAGTAAGTCTAATTGTAATGTAAGGTAAGGACCTAGACGCTAATGAGCGAATACTAACTTAGTGGTTTTTGTATTCTGGTGTTTCTTTTTTTTTCAAATAGCTTTTTTAATCTCACAATATTTAAAATAAACCCTTTTTTATGGTAGAAGCTAAATAGTTGTTTTTATCTTATTATTATTGAATTAACTATTTATAACTTTATTATATTATCTGTGGCCTTCTTCTTTTATTATAATTTATTATTGTTTATTTATTTAAAATTATTCTAGCTGAATTTTCGCTATATCTTTACTTTATGTTAATTTATAGGTTATTTTACTTGTAGATTATTCGTTTTATTTTGTTAAGATTGGTTATTTTTCTTTTATTTAATTGAAATTAGGTTATTTAGATTTTAAGAGGTTGTAGTTATCTTGTTTTATTTAGCGTTAGTTAAAATGTTATTTAATTTTAATAAACTTGGTTCAATTTTCATTTGATTTAATTTAACTTAAATGAATTTAATTTGAGTTAATTCAATTTTATGTGAGTTATTTATTTAATAAATGTATATAGATTTTTCTTCATTATCTAAATTACCGAGGGATAACATATGTTTCAATTAAAAATCACTTTTTCTCGATGTATAAGCATAAGGGTACGTACTTAGTATCAGGGATTCCTACCTATGCATATACTACTATCAATTTGCCATGTGCTTTTACTTAATGTCTAGGTTATTCAATGAATTCTTTTCTTCTTTACTCTAATTTGCATCTAATCACAAGTTGGGTTTTGATTTATATTTTACAGTTGAGTTAGTTAAATACTTATATTTTAGTTTGTCTTAATTAAACCTTGATCGGCAATAGTTTTAATTATAGTTCCAAATTCAACCCTACATTTATAGCTATTCCTTCCTGATTAGATTAAATTCTATATATATATATATTGCTTTTAAATTACGTAAGTATATTATTTCTATAATTTATATATTTTTTATTTACTCTCACCCTAATGTGTGAGTTTGTATTTTCATAGGGACTCACCCACCGTTGCAGCAGACCTTGGTTGGGCACTGCTGTTGCTGCTGGTGCGGCTGCTACGGTGGCAACCTTTGTTGTCGTTGCAGCAGGCCACTGTTGGGGGCCCTGCTGTTGTTGTTGTTGCTGCTGTGGTGGGTTGTCGTCGTTGCCGGTCGCCAATGCCGCTCCTTGGCCGGTCGCTGTGTTGCCGCTCTTTGGGCGGTTGTTTGGTGCCGCTCCCTGGGCGGTCGCTTTGTTGCCCGGTTGCTGATTGCCGCTTCCGCGGTTACTGGTCGCTGTGTTGCCGCTCTTTGGGCGGTCGCTGTGTTGCCGCCCTTTGTGCGGTCGCTGAGTTGCCGCTCGTGGACAGTTGCTTGTGTCGCCCCTTGCACTGCTATGCAGTGTTCTCCACGCCAGCAGTTTTGCCACACTGTGGCGGTCTTAGAGCTCCAGCTGGTGGCCGGTTCCTCCGGATGGTGAATCAGGATACAATGCGCACAACTAGTGACACTATCCCGTAGCGGTGGCACAGAAAAGTATGTTGGAACGCACTTGCCGGGGCTAATTCCCCCACTGCCGACAGTTGGCGCCCCTTTTTTCTTTCACTATTAATTATTTTCTTCCTCACTACCTTTGGCAATCATTGATATTTAGTTCGTGGACTTTGGTCTTTAAATTATTGAAACCACAAAATTAATTATTTTATTATGACAATGCTTTGATAAATTGCACTTGCTCTATTCGTATGAATATGCAAAATGACTGATTGCGGATTTGCCAGCGGGTTTTTATACGCTTGCATTGCGGGAATATTCCATTTGGAAAAATAACGGGTACTGCGTCATTTGGACTAGTTCCGTTACTCTTCCAAATGGAATTTGCCGCAGTGAAAGGAGGAATATCAAAAAAAAAATCCGGGGTTGCCGTGACTCCTTTGCAAGTAATTTTACCGGACTTAACCGCAAAAAAATCTTTTAAAATTGCTAGTTTACAAATTTTACAGTTTCGTGGTGACTGCGAACGTCAGAATTTTATCTAGCTCATGTGCTAGGTAAATTTTGACAGCTTGTAAGTGTAATCAGCCTTATCATAAGTTTAATTTTGTTCCGAACCTGTTCACTTTTCAACTTTTGGTTTCCATGTATTTACTACGGGCGGATGAACAATTTTCGGGCGAAAATCAGGATAAGATATTGTGGGCGGTAATAAAGAATGAAAATCAAAATGGAATCTGATAAAACAAAAGAACGTACGTTACTTGCAATTTATAAAATAGATGTAAATTTAACAATTTCAGCAACACATGAAATAGAGCTTCTTCACGAGCGTTTCAGTGTTTTTTTTTCAACTGTCAAAATTTTTCTTTGCGCTTGGCACAGCAAAACTCAATTTATTCGTACACCATGCCGAAAAAGTTACCGATTGCCACTGGCTCAGAATATTGATAATGTTGCCGCCAGTATGTTTTAGTGCAAAGGAAAACTTAGCTGCCAAACTACCAAGACACCGCAGTAGATGCCAAATTACAAGCCCTGATATATATTGCTCTCTATATTCTAACATTTGTGTCAAGATATAAACTCAATCCTGTGAAGACGGGCAGTTACAGACAGCTGTCATAAACTATCACCAGCTTCCGCGGGAAAACTTTTATTAACCGAAAAAAGTAGACGAACAGACCCGCAGGAACTAGTGACATTCAGCGACACTGCCCGCAAGGAACACGGCTATAGCAAAATGGCAGACCTTCCATGCAGCTTTGGTGTTGCCGCACGCTCTAGAAAAATTATTAGATGGTGAAATTTATGGCACGCTACTGGGTGCGCTATACGCCGAAGAATAAAGTATTTATATTTTGTGCGGCGAACAGTAACCCACAACAAGATGAATCTCCAAATTTTTAATTTGTTAACTACGTTTTACTTTCGTTCACTGACAGCAGTCTATTTGCTTAAATTTGTTCAATAAAAGATTATTTTGTCGACAGTCGGCAGCCGCAAAATGAAGAAGAAATCTATTCTCGCCGAATTTCGTCAGGCGAATTTCATCATCCCATTCAATGGGACAGTGTACTGCAGCAAGCTACTTACATTTCAAGCTACTTAAAAGCTTACTTGTATTCACTGGGCTTGGGTCGAAACAAGCAAGTAACTGCTTGGCTTGCTTGTTGGATCTCAACTCATACTCGTACTTGATTGACTTCAAACATATCCAAGTGTATGTCCAAAGGGATATGGAAAAGTAGCTTGCAAATTTCAAGTGGCTTGTAGATTTATAAGCAGCTTGTTTGCTTGTTTTCATTTCGGGCATCAAGTATGCTGAAAACTGAGTTAGAAAGTGGTGGTATTGAGTTGGTTATTATGGAAGATATATGTGCAAAAATAAAAAATGGACTTTATAAAATTACTTGTAAAAGAAAAGGCAGGAGCGAAGTTTGGGAGCTGTTGGGGGAAATTCAAGAAGACGATGGGTGTATCATCTCTGATATAGTTTGCTGCCGGACTTGTAATGCTATTGTGAAATTTAATGGCAAGCAAACTTTTAATTTAATAAGACACATATGTTTTTTAATTAAGAAGAACGGAGCGCTCCTAAAGTAGTTAAATTCAGAGGAGAAGAGAGGTAATTAAATCGGCATTACTTATGCCACATATGTAATATGCAAAACTTCAAAAACTCGTAGAGACCATGATACAAAAAAGTAGGTAGTTTCACTCAATGATTTTTGCCGCCTTGTTAGCAGTTTGACTTTTGCTAGCATTATGACATCTCTATCAAAATCAAGCTACCAGCCACAAAAAAAAAATGCGTGTGTAACACCGTACACATGATAGAAGTGAAACTTCTTAAAAAAGGTGTGAGTACTCACGAAATTGGATGTGTAAACATATGTTTACGGTTCGACAAACCATTAGGCGATTGAGTTACATACACAGGTTTGGTTAGAAATCAACCAATAATTTAATTTCATCTTATTTATTTTATTTTCTGATATAAATATAATTTATTTATTCATTTTCCGGTAACACCACCTTATATGAATTCGCGCTTCTAGCATCCATAGGACCGTGTTGTAATGGAAGTAATTGTATGTTTAACAGATAAATGAAAATGTTTATAATGCTATCAATAGATCCTTACGAATTCGCCATTACCAAGGCACTAAGTAACGTACGCACTTTTGTTTGCCAAATGCATTTATTTAAAATGAAAGAAGACAAATTCCTTTGTTCGAAATATATTCTTACTCGCTTTCTATCTTCCAAGCGAATTCATATATTCTAATCACGAATTCATAGCAAGAGTATAAAGACATAAAATTACCTTATAAATTAAACGCAAAAGTATCACATGTATGCGTAGTCCAATTCACGAAATCATTTCATCGATCTGAGAAAAAATGAAGTACACACATAAACTCTATTTCGCGTTAATTGTAATCATCAAATGGTGTTCATTCATTCAGTTTCTACTCAAACGCATGAAATGATTTCATGAATTGGCCTACGCATAATGCTAGAAAATGACAGAATGAATTACAACAAACACATCCTTTTGACATAAAGCAAGCCGAAAACCTTGGTTCAAATCAATCCGCAATCAAGTTGGACGTTTTGCCCACAAACATAAAATGGTGCAATCTAGAGCAAAAAAACACCAAGTTGAACCAACGGTCGCTACGTTTATGGATTTCTTTAAGAAACATCGGGTGAAAATTTCAACTGCTCCTGTAACACTACCTTATATAAGTTGGCCTTGCTATCATCCTCACATATGT
>NW_023466519.1:0-7445 GCF_013731165.1 Rhagoletis pomonella
GGGGGGGAAATTTGTTTGATGCAGCGCAGTGGAGTTAGAGCAGCTGGCAATGACGTAGCACAAGAAATGCATGTACATACATACATACTTATATACGAATGTATATACAGTCAGCGTCATAAATATGATTACCCTGTCGGCTTGACTATTTAATTTATTTAAGTATATAGTCATAACAAATTTTTCTTACTTTTTTATAAAAATATACATAGTTCATTCAACAGCAAAAACCAGCAGAATATGTATAAGTTTTTAATTTCATAGAGCACTCGGGAAAATTCAAGAAATACCAAATAACTTTCATCAAAACTTTCAACTTTTCAATACGACTTCTTAGAATTTTTTTTTTGATTTTTGAGAATTTTCGTTGCCGATTCACTGCATTCATTAATTTCCTTTCATATAACTCATGAACAAAATCTATTTTTAAATGGAAGGAAATGCGCAACACCCTTGATAATAAATTTTTCAAAAACCAACGGAAATTTTTAGAGACTTGAAACTTGCACCTTGTTATACTAAAATTTAACGGGTTACAAATTCGCACACCCAAATTTTTCTGAAAAAACGAATTGAAAAGTTAAAAATTTTCATTAAAATTGTTTGGTATTTCTTGAATTTTCCCGAGATCTATGTGGAATAAAAACAGTTGACTGTGCTGGGTTTTGCTGTAGGATGTACTATATTTTCTAAAAACTAAGAAAAATCTGGTATGGAAAATGTAAATAAATAAAATCGTCAAAACGTGAGAGTATCTACTCATATTTTTGACGCTGACTGTATGCATTGGAATTTTGTTCCATAACATACACGCTTACCGCCTTGTGCGTTTTACTAATGAACTATGTTGGAAAACCAATATGAATAACTCCCAAGGGCTTTTCATTACTATTTGCTCCCATCACTCATCACATCCCATCATAAACAAAGGTCCTAAAGCACTTGATCTTTTCACTGCTTTCGTGAACGTCCTTACCTTTGCTGTATAGCCATGGATCTTTTCATTGGACATGCCCAAGCTACGGCATTCGTTGTATGTTTATGCCCATGCCGGCGCCTCTCAAACGGGGCCATAGATCGTGAGTAGAATAGTTCTCTCAGATCCGTGTGCATGATGAGAGATTTGTAGAACGTGTCTTGTCCCTCAACCTGCCCGCTACGCCCAACCTTTTTGGTTTCCTTCTCTAGCATGATTAGCAGATCGATGATGCTTTCCAAAGTCAAGATGAAAGCGAATCGCTCCGTCTAAACCCTCGTTTGGCCTCGAAAGCCACAGTTAGGTTCTTGCGGATTTAGATGAGCTAAAAATCATTATTCAGTAGCTGACGTACCTAGTTCATGAAATATTTCAATCCTTCACACAGTATCGTTGATACGATAAGGCTTATGTCGCTATAATTGGCGCAAATAGCAGGATCTTCTCTATTGTGAATTGGGCAATAGACAAGATTGAGCCTAACATCTGTTACATTCGCCCAACCAACTATTCGCCACCGGCTTTGAACAGTTCAGCCGCTCTGTCGGCTCCAATGGCTTTACTTTGTGTTCTTTGGTATAATTTTTGCTGAGCTCTGCTCTTTTTGGCTTCCAGCTCTTTGTACACCCCCAATCTTAGACTTCCTTTTCGTTTTTAATTCTGCATTAGAATTTGGCAAATTCCGGGGCGATAACAGAAATAGCGACGCGAGATTTTAACAAGTTTTGACTACTTTTCCTTTGTTTATTTAATCTTTATTATTTTTTCATTTAAAACATAACCCGTTATCTAACAACAACCAAGTAAGGTAGACTGGAGAAAAGCAAAATAGTTGAAGACGTTTGCATGACCGTCAATACCGCTGGTCTGAACTGTGTCACAATTAGCGGACATAGCCCACTTCAGAAAACTGGGTTTCCGTAAAATACACTGCCGTATCCGCAATCTAAAGGATTGCAAGGAAACATAATTAAATGTATATTTCAAGTTATTTACGCGTTGACTTATGTTACGCCATTATTCATAATGCATCAACAACTAACAAGTTAACCTTTAATCACATTGCATTCGATTAATTACATAATGAGGTGCATAATAAAGTTATGAGCAATTTGCGTTTCCTCGCGTTCATATAAAATGTGCAGCAATTTTCATAACACATTAGAAATTAATGCGTACAGTCATATCTAATACATAAATATTATGTAAATATGTATGTACATATGTATGTATGTATATATCCTACCCCATAGGGCCATTGCGTAATTTCTGCGTCGATTTACAGTAAGCGTTGCTTGTTTTCCTTTCAAGAGTTTGATCCATCATTTCTATGCCTTAATACATACACGCATCTACATCTGAGAGTTCATACTTACATACATACATATTATGCGTTACGCACTAATTTTCCGCATAATTTTTCTTTTATGCAACCGGACTTCAAATTGGCATTGCGTGTACGGTGCACGCACTTTTTACTACGAGTAAATATAGGTACATATATATGTAAATGTATGTAGCTGGGTGAAAAGTTGCAAAAACAAAAAAAAACTTACACTTTTTACCCCTTTTATTAGATATCATACGCACTTTCTCCCTTCGATGTATGGTGACATTTAGTTTGACATGTCTCGTTTTCTGCAACAATTTGTAATTTCTTGCATGCCGGCGAACAATTGTGAGAGAAATGTTTGAACGGAAATTATAAAAGTTTCACGGTTAGCTTATTAAAGCTCATATGACCACTTAAACGACGAAACACAATTTTTTAACACAAACTAATCTCGGTGGGAATTTGTGTGAAAATCTTTAATGTTTCTATACTACATATAGAATTTTTTTACGGAAACCAATGCAGGGTTTAATTGTTCTCTTTGGCCCTGGCGCTATTTTATATCAAAGATTTTTAATTATAATTACACTGTACGACATTATAATTTTTTTTCTGATGAATTAATGAAAGCAAGTTTTTCTGAAAGGCCATTCTGGGGTTTTTTTGGGTACAATGAATCTAAATCTGCAATTTATTTTTACGAGAAATGGTTGTTGTTGTTGTAGCAGCAGCGTTGAGCCCAAGTTCTGTCATGAGTCATCGTCTCCCTCCTCAGACTCTGTAAGCCTGAAGTCGAGAAGGCGGGCGGCGTCGACGGGCGCGGTCCAGAGCGCTTCTGGTTTCAAAGTCGTTGCTAGGGGTTGTGAGGACCTTGCCCACATGCGGGGAAGGTGTTTGCCACTTCTGTGTTCAGCCGAGAGAAGTAGCTGTTAAGGCGGTGGCACCACCCAGAACGGAGTTGTGCTAGGGTGCATCTGGCCTCTCTCGGCAGTTCCGTTTCCTCTAAGTTTATGGGCGGTGGGCGACCGCGTAGGACGATGTTGTCGTTGCGCGTGGTGAGGCTCGTACTGGCCGCATCGCTATGTATCTCGCTGTGTCGAACGGATGGTCTACGTACGGCTCGATGTCTTGCTTCCAGTCGTGAAGTTGTCGTCTCACGTGTCGTGGGGGCTGTTCATTTCGAAGAAGGGCGTTTTTCGAGTGGTCCCCTCAAAATGACATCCCACGAGGTATTGCTTCGAAAGCATGGTGTTATGCTCTTTCACCGCCAGCATCTGGCTTCTTTCATGGAGGTGATGCTCGGACGACTGCGTTCTGGCATGTTTGCAGATTTCTCCACTACGTGTTGCTCGTCCGCGCCGTCCACACTTGTGCTGCGTAGTTTGCCACTGATCGGCCGATTGTCTTGTAGGTTGCGAGCAGGGTTTCTTTTTCAATTCCCCAGGTGCTGCCGTATAGCGACTTTAGGACTTTGTTCCTGGTTCGTAATTTGTTGCAAGTGGCTGAGGCATGCACGGAGAAGGAGAAAAGGCTTTCGAACGCCACTCGCAGGATTTTGGAGTGATAGGTCGGCGGTATTTTGGCGCCATTGACGAAGACGTTCAGTTCTAGCCTGATCTCCTTGCTCCAGGTTGTGAAGAGTGTGGCGGTGGATTTAGCGGTGGAGAATCTCAGGCCCCTTGCAATGAAGAAATTCGACAAATCGACAAGTCAACTGCGACCAGGGCCGTCCTATCAAAGGGTCGACGTTGGTTCAGACCCTCGCTATGCGTTTTCCGGAATCCATGCTGGTAGTCGGCTAGCTTCAGATGCTTCGCAGGCTAGGGAGGAGTAGTGCTTCCATGAGGAGGGAGATGGGTCTGTATGAGTATCCTGCCTTAAGAACGGGAATGCTCATACCCATTTGCCACATTTCGGGGATGATCAGGGTGGACAGTGATAATTTGAATGCGGCGGTCTTGTGGCCTTGAGGATTGCAAATACAGTGGTATACTACGTATAGGGGCAGGAATATACGGCCCTTAGACCAAGATCTCCATTTTCTTGGGTACCACACTTGTATTTTTCAAGCAGAGGTTTATTCTATCAGTTCTGATGCGGAAGTTATTCCCCAGAGACATTTAAGGAGACAGCACATTGTCATTTGCAGCGATCCGAATAAGCCTTATACAAACTTATTATAGGTGGCGAAACAATCAAGTTTTGAAGCTCCCTGCCTCCCTAAAACACGGAATGTCCATTTTTCGTAAAACTTCCAGGCTCATATGGAGACATCACCAAGTTTAAATTTAATATATGTGAATGCCTGCCGCTCCATAGTGAATCGCCAATATATTTAAAGTTGACGACAACACCAAGGAGTAAAAGCTCAGTTAGTGAAGCCTTAACTTAACTAGACTTACGGTAAGAAATTATCAATCATTACTCAACACGTCAACTTAAGCCAGAAGCGAAAATATTACGTTTTTTGTATTTTCTTCGTCAGTTGTTTGACAGTTCCCATAATGCCACATCAAAAACACACATTTTTAAGAAATACAAAAACCCAAATCCGGTAAGCCTGATTCTCTCACCGCTCTCAAACGGCAAGTTAACTTTTAACTAATCGCCAACACATTCTGTTTATATTCTAATATAACTAAATACTAAGTTAAGTTAAGTAAACTAGGTCTACACTAACTGAGCTTTAAGGTAAAGTCAGATAAATTTTCTCTTATCTCTTTAAAATAATAAACTTGGGTTTGGTGCTCACGTTCAGAATGTTAAGCCCACAAGAATATATATATATTTCGGTTGACGCAGACTGTAATAACCAAGACTGTAAAATGGGAGAACGCTATAAGCTAAGTGCTTCAACTGACAGAGTTATGGCAAAATATCTACGTTGACCCCATTTGAGCAATCCAGTCTACGTACACGTTGCTTAAACACCCAAGGTTCCTGAAATACTATTATGAGTTTTCCCTGCAGTATGATCAACCGTTTCAAATGCTGAAAGTTAATTTGGGGTACCCGCATGTAGCAAGTACCCGTGACAAAAAAAAGTTATGAGCTATAAAACTGCATACCCAGAAATATTGTCGAGATTCAGTCCAAAGAGCTCGAAATTTTGATGAAAACTTTTTGAATTCTCCTTATTTTTTTAACTTAGAACTCTGGTTTATATGGGGCTTCACCCGGCAGGCAGTGGCAAATCTACGAGCGTATTTCTGTCTTGAAAAAATTATTCCCATTAAAACCATTTGGTGGAGAAGCTCGACTAAACACAAGCAAATGTGTAAGCGCCAAATATTTATATAAGTATTTGTTTTAAAACTCTTTTTCTAAGGGTTTGTTTGTTTTGAAAAAAAAAAAGCTGAAATGTGAGTTGACGACGCTTTGGAGGATTTTGATTTCCTTTGAATGGCTTGAAGAAGTACTTTCTAGTTTTTATATCAATGTTGTTCCGTTCAACATTACATTCAATGATCGATGGATGCTTACAGATATACCCAATGAAGCTTCGAATAGGCATCTCCCAAGTATGTACTTCAATATATGGTCCTCTGTCCTTGTAAAATTCATGTCTCATCCTTGTCTAATTCATATCTAATCCTTACTACTTAATTTTGTAAGGATTTGTAGCCTGGATAAGAAAAGGAAATTTGGAAGTACATTCTAAAAGAGGACTTATCGTTTTAGTTCAGAACTTTTCTCAGTTCAGAAGTAGAAAGACGAATCCGCCTTAAAGTTTGCAGTACAGTTTGTTCAAAACATCTGTTTGCTTTTGTGTTCCTTCCGTGCTGCATGTTCAAACCTGAAGGACGTTACGATTATAAAAACCATTTTAAAATATTGCCTAGTATTAATAAATTTTCGGGACACTGCTCCTGTCGCGTGTCCTTTACTCAAACAGCATGTTAACTTTTACGGTGCATCAAAAATTAACTTTTCAAAATGTTCCTCTAATTACTCAAAGTAAAGGAAGATAATTAATTTTTATTGCATTTATTGTACGTGTTGTTAAGGAAATAAAGTAATTTTACAATCTAAGCAACAGTTTAAATTTAGTAAGCGTGCTGCTTGGCAATGATAAAATCCCTGAGCCATGCCGAATGGAAAGCGAAAATGGTAGGCCTTTGTGTTATTGACTTTAACAACAAAAGTATAAAGACAAACTGAAGTTAAAAGAAGAAAAGGTGAATCACTTAATTTTTTTTTCAAGGAGACTCGCGCCTCCAAGTAGTTTTAGACGTAAGAAATACGCGTGTCGCAGAAAATCGTCAACTAAGGACATAATGGCCCGCCAATATCGGTAACAAGCGTATAGATGAATATCTTTGTATTTATAGTCGTACTTTTGTAGGCAGCAATGTATTTGTATTTGTATGTAGTTTGTGTAATGTGCATGCATCAGCAAACAACGCGAAAATACTTACCTTGAAATCAAAGACACTCTCTCCCTCTCTCTCTGAGTTAGTCAACTAACTTGAACAACAACAATTTTGGCATGCAAGTGATTATGAATCTTTCCGGCAGGCAACGCCACACAACGGATTGTACACTTAAGGAACAAATTCCTGCCGCCTTCGTCACTTGCAGAGGGTAATAAAGCAATAACGACATTTAAGGTTGAAACAATGAAGTGCCACACGCAGTTAATTAGTAGGCAGTAAATATTTAGTTGACGAAAGTTTTGCCGAAGTTGAAGGTCAACGTTTCAACAAAACAGAAATTTGCAGCAAGGAATCGCCAATTGGGCGATTGATCTCAAATAGATTAAAAGGCCGGTAATCACTTAGAGCTAGGAAACCAACAAAGTCTGTGTACATAGCTGCCAATAACAAGCTTCATGTGGCGTTCATTATGATGAAGATGATGATTGTCGAGGAGGTGGTATGAAATGGTAATTTGGCAAATCGGCCTCCCAATGGTGACAAATAAAAACATTAAATATGTACATAGTAAACTGTAATTATTAGTGCATAATGTATTCGTTGCGATTAATAAATGTCCTACGGTGCTAAAAATATTACTCATATAGTTTTACTTCTATAGTTGTATACATATATATATACATAAATACATATGTACTTCTGATATACTTTCAAAATATACAGTGACTAAAATAAATGACCAAGTGTTGATTTTTTCTAA
>NW_023466520.1:0-7445 GCF_013731165.1 Rhagoletis pomonella
TCGTAAGATATTTTATAAATAATAATACAAAGTCTACTGAGAAAATCGTCAAAATCTATGCTGTATAAGCTTTATCTCCTATAGCACTGATTGTTCAGATACCAGTTTTTGCCATATATCCCCTTTATGTAGGAAACTAAACCCAATAAATTGTGTTACCGGTTTACATGCCGATCACATAGCAGTGAAAATCACTTAGATTGGTGCCATATAAAGTATTTCTTCCATACCTCTGATTGTTTAGATGCGATTTTTTATATAAGTATGTAACTCCTCTATCGATGTATGCAGATGTATTCAAAAGCAGTAATCTGTCAAAGTAAAATTTGCAGATGTTCATGAAAGGTATGAAGCCTTCGGCATAGCCGAAGACAGCGCTGCTCTTACTTGTTTTTATTTAAGATGGGAGGTGCCACGCCCCCTTTTCCAATACCGCTCATTTTTCTCCATGAGTATGGAATTATTTCATATGTCTCTATACCATTTTCCAGTAATCTACCACAAATATTTCAAATATACCAGAAGAATATTTTTGTTAGTATGAGTGGTGCCACCCCCTTTTCCGAATTCGGGGAAACTTAAGACAAACCATCTTCATAATAACCCGACTACGCCGTATAAATTTGGTTGAAATCTTGCACTCATTTTTTATATGTAAGATAGGAGGTGTCACGCCCTCTTTTCCAATACCGCCCATTTTTCTCCATGAATATGAAATTATTTGATATACCTCTATACCAATTTCCAGTACTCTACCACAAATATTTCAAGAGATATACAATATAAAAATTTTAGTTAGTATGGGAGGTGCCACACCCCCTTCTACGAATTTGGGCAAACTTCACAAAAACCATCTGCATGATAGCTTGAATATGCTGCATAAATTTGGTTGAGTCCGGTGAAGCCGTTCTCAAGTTATAATCTCACACCAAAAACGTGTACTTATTTTTATCATCTGCATGATAGCCCGAATATGCCGCACAAATTTGGTTGAATTTGGTGAAGCCGTTCTCAATGGTCACACCAAAAACGTTCACTTATTTTAATATTTTAGTTAGTGTGGGTGGTGCCACGCCCCCTTTTCAGAATTCGGGCAAACTTCGCATAAACTATCTGCATGATAGATCGAATATGCCACATAAATTTGGTTAAATTCGGTGAAGCCGTTTTCAAGTTATAAGCTCACACCAAAAACATGCACTTGTTTTCATACATAAGATACATATGCCACGTCCCCTTTTCCAAATTTGTGCAAACTCCACATAAAATATCTGCATGATGGCCCGAATATGCTATACAAATTTGGTTGAATTCGGTGAAGCCGTTCTCAAGTTATAAGCTAACTCACTAATTTTTATATATAAAATAGAGGCGCCACGCCCCCCTTTTCCGAATTCAAGCAAACTTCACACAAACCATCTGCATGATAGCCCGAATATGCCGCACAAATTTGGTTGAATTCGGTGAAGCCGTTCGCAAGTTATATGGTCACACCAAAAACGTTCACTTATTTTTATATTTTATTAGTATGGGTGGTGCCACGCCCCTTTTCCGAATTCTGGCAAACTTCGCGTAAACCATCTGCATGATAGATTGAATATTCCACATAAATTTGGTTGAATTTGGTGAAGCCGTTCTCAAGTTATGAGGTCACACCAAAAACGTGCACTTATTTTTATACAGGGTGTCCCAGAAGTAACCTGCCAAACTTGAGGAGAAGGCAGGTGGGCTGGTGAGCTCCCTGATAAGCAAATATTCTTCAGGTAAAAGTGTCACCGTTTTTGAAATATTTAAATTTTTTTGAATAAAAAAAAATCGTGCCTTTTCATGTATTTTCTTTAACTGCATCTACAAACAAGGCTATACTTAGTAAATTTTTTATGTAAAATACTTTCAGATAGTTGCTTCTCCATAGTCAAATGCAATGTAGTTAAAATATATTAAGAAATCATTACAAAATTAGGACTAGGGCTTTTTAATTTTTTGATATTTTCTTTCCCAACTTTGACTATCTCTGGTGAAAAAAAATGTACTGAGCTACAACTTTACATTACATAACAAAATTGCTCATTTAATAAATATTTCAGAAAGGTGCCACTCTTACTGTTTCGAATAGAAAATAAAAAGTTATAGCCGCTTTTGTGGGTAAAGGACTGAGACACGCTAGAATGTATTTAATAGATTTAAATTTAAGTTGGTCTTGTTACCGACCAATGACTTCCTAAATAGTACAAAGGTACATTATTACTTATTTTGTGTTACTTACCGGAACATTGTGTTATTAATACTATGACAGAGAACACGCAATATACGTCGCATAAATATGCGGATATTCACCTAATTTACGGTGAAGCTTGCTGTAATCCCAGAGCTGCTCAAAGACTCTATGCAGAGCGATACCCAAATCGTCGGCATCCTGGTCGTGAAGTATTCCCCCGCACCCATAGAGAATTATCTGAAGGTAAGTAATTTTTACACCTTTCTTGTTTGCTTGCTTGTTAACTATCATTTTTCACTTTTTTAAGGTCGCATACCTGGAAGGCGTGGCGGCGAAACAGGACTTCCTGCAACGGTAGATGTTGAAGTTGTGTTAGAGGAAGTGGAACTTGGCCCATCGACTTCAGTGAGAATGATGGAAAGACGGACGGGAATACCAAAAACTACAGTTCACAAAGCTTTAAAAGACCATCGATTTCATCCCTACCACATTCAACGTGTTCAGGCTCTACAAGAAAGAGATTACCTGTCGAGGGTTAGATTTTTCCGTAAAATGTTGCGAATGCATGAATTAGACCCCAACTTTTTTAATAAAATATTTTGGAGCGATGAACCATCATGCAAACGTGATGGGTATTTTAATTGACATAACGTGCACAGTTGGCAGATAGACAATCCTCACGAAATGAGATAAGATCGTTCGCAGTACCAGTACAAAATAAATTTATGGTGCGGTATTTTTAATTGTCAGATATTGGGACCTGTTGAACTGCCACCAACGCTCAACTCCCACAGTTATTTAAAGTTCCTTTAGGAACGGCTTCCAACTCTTTCAGAAGACGTACCCTTAAACCTGCGGCGAAGACTATGCCTGCAAAATGACGGGTGCCCTGCTCACTACGGGCGTGAAGTAAGGAGCTCATTTAGACGAAACTTATCCTCGCCGATGGATTGGACGATACGGGCCAATCACGTGCCCCGCTCGATCGCCAGACCTGAATCCATTCGATTTGTTCTACTGCGGCTGTCTTAAGGACAAAATTTATTCAAAAACAATTCAAAACGAAGAGCATTTGCGGGAACAAATAAATGGAGTTGCTGCTGAGATAGCCCAATTGAGTTTAAGATCTCTAAAAGCGTCTTTTCTTAAAAGGTGCCGAGCTTGTATTAGAGTAGAAGGTCGCCAATTTGAGCATATTTTATCAATAAATGAATAAATTTTTCTTCAAACACTCATGTATATTTTATTTCACGTGAACCCATCCTTCACAAAAAATATTGATAGATATAGCCCTTGTCATAGACTCTAGTCCGAATTCCAGTAAGTAACATAAAATAATTTCAGGAACAGGTAATAATGTACCTTTGTACTATTTAGCATGTCATTGGTCGGTAACAAGAGCAACTTAAATTTAAATCTATTAAGTACATTCTAGCGTGTCTCAGTTCTTTACCCACAAAAGCGGCTATAACTTTTTTTTCTATTCGAAATAGTAAGAGTGGCACATTTCTGAAATATTTATTAAATTAGCAATTTTTTTATGTAATGTAAAGTTATAGCTCAGTACATTTTTTTTCACCAGAGATAGTCAAAGTTGGGGAACAAAATATCAAAAAGTTAAAAATCCCAAAATAGGCCTAATTTAATAATGGTTCCTTAATATATTTTTACTACATTGCATTTGAATATGGAGAAGCAACTATCTGGAAGTATTTAACATAAAAAATTTACTAAGTATAGCCTGGTTTGTAGATGCAGTTAAAGAAAATACATGAAAAGGCACGATTTTTTTGTATTAACAAAAAATTAAATATTTCAAAAACGATGACTTCTCCTCAAGTTTGGCAGGTTACTTCTGGGACACCCTGTATATACATATGTACGTAAATGCATGTTACGATCTTGGCACTGTACTACAGTATATTTTGCTTAGCTGCCCATACTTCTTTGAACGAAAAACTTGTGCACTTAACCGAAAAAAGCACTTAAGCGAATTTTCTTCACTACTTCAATGAGAAAGGCATCCGAATCCCCATGAAACCAAATAATGGAGGAGCACTTACCACGTAGAAATTACTGCAAGCGAAAATGGTATCTAATTATCTATATAACTACATTAATTGATAGCCATTTTCGTTGTTCTGCGAGATGAGCAAAATAAATAAAAGCTTGTAAAATTAGGTAATTGTAGGGCCAGTGCAGGTAAACGTAATACTTTCTTTGATAGTTAATAATAGTTGCATAATTTTTAAGGCAGGTATCGCCAATGTGCAGGTATGTTGAATGCATCTATCGGAGTAGTTTCCTTATAAACATTAACGAGTAGCCGAAGTGTAAAGACGTGTTTTTAGTTCGCTCTTGCTTTTTCTTTGTGAATTTTTCTTTGTATTTTCAATTTATATCACAAATGGAAGACTCTTGTGGAAAGTGTGATAAATCATTTGCTAGAAATGACTCCTCAATAGTGGCGTGTAGTGGGTTTTGCAGAAAACGATTCCACCGCGCTTGTTACCAAGGCCCTGTATCTGAGTATGATGTTAATCCTTTTAAGAAGAATCGGCATATTAGTTACAGGTGCTCGGATTGTGTTAATGTGCCGGAAAAATTATAAAGGCATATGACTATGTTCTGGCTACACAAAAGCTTGGTTTTGAGTCGGTCATTTGTGCTCTAGACAACAAACACAAAGACTTATCGGCAAAATTTGATAATTTTAAGAATCTGATTAATTCTATTTGCCTGTCTATTAATGCTGCCAACAACAAAAATGCAAAGTGTTTGACGATGCTAGCTGCTGATGTTAGTGCTCTGAAAAGTGCAGCTGTTCCGACCAATGCTACTGTTGCTAATAGCAACTGTAATCGCTATTTCTCTATTCCGAACATTTCTACTGAAGCTGATGCTGCTGCTGTCTCGCCCTCGCCAATGCTGGCAAGTGCTGATTGTTTTGGTGATAATTCGCAAGCACAGGGGAATAATAACAGTTCAACTGCACCGAAGTTGATGAACAAAAAGCTACTCGCTAAAGTTAATTTAACATCATGTTCGGCGGGTGCCTCGCAATCTTCATTAGATAGCACTGCTGGTAATTCGTCTTCCCCTGGTTTGCCTATTTCCCCATTGGCTGTTGAAACTGTTGTGTCTGAAACTAATGTTGGTCCGGCTGTTGATGAGCTTGTACCTGTGGATGCTGTAGATACTGCCGCTGCTGCCGATAAATCTGACTGGAAAACAGTGCAGAGTAAACGTGATAGACAGCGTCATAATCAGACTCATGTTGATCAGACTCTTGTTGTTGGGACCAGTGATAGTGGTGAACTTGACGTTGCTGATGTAGCACCTGTAAGACGCCGCTTTAAGTGGCTGCATGTGTCCTCCTTTCGGAATACAGTCTCTGCTGCTAACATTATTGATTATGTTGTGAAACACGCAAACATAGACGAGAAATTAGTAGCGTGCTATAAATTAGTAAAGAAGGATGCCGATATGGATTCGTTGAATTATGTCAACTTCAAGCTTGGTGTTAGTGGTGATGACTACGAGAAAGTGCTGAAGCCTGAGTTATGGCCGGCTAAGGTGACCATCTGTCCGTTCCGTTTTTTTTCAAAAAAACGGGAAACAAACGCGGCAAGATTAGTTGGCTCATCGCCTATGTTTCCATCTAACAATATTAAGATTTGTTATCATAACGCATCTGGGCTTAGAGGCAAATCTGATGCTGTTCGAATGTTTAGTTCTCTTTTGGAATTTGATGTTTTTGTCATTACTGAGTCCTGGCTTAACACAAATTTTTTCGACGCTGAATTTTTTGATATGAAGCTCTTCACCATATTCCGCAAGGACAGGGACGTTAATAAAACTGCGCTTAGCAGAGGAGGAGGTATGCTGATATCCGTACGGCGTAACCTCCAAGCTACATCTATCCCTGTGCTGAATGAAGATACGCTCCTTTGCATTTGTTTGCGTGGTGCCCACGGCTTCCTCTATCTCTGCACCTCTTACATACCTCCAGCTAGTAATGATGCTTTATACCGAGCCCACGTCGAAAATGTGATTGCCATTCACCGTTTCGTTGGCAACGATCAACTGTGTGTTCTTGATGACTTTAATTTAAGTAATCTTAATTGGCATTTTTTGAATAATGATGCATTTTTAACACCCTCAAATATTAATAGTTCTTATGAATCTTACTTTATTGATAATTTACTAGGGATTGGATTAGTTCAGGTCAATGGCTTGTATAATTGTTTGAATCGCTTTCTAGACTTGATATTTGTTAGTAATGGCTTACATTCTATTGTATCGCAACCTCCCTCTTCAATCTCGCCGCCTAACTTGTATCACTCGCCTGTTTTGTTGATAGTCGAATTTTATGAGTTTTTTGATTATCCTACCGTAAAATCAAATTTGTTTAATTACGCTCGTTGTGATTTTGGAATGTTAGATAATGTTTTCAGTGAATTTGATTGGGATGCTATGTTTGGTGAGAGTGAAGTGGATGGCTGCTTTAAAATTTTCAAAAGCTCCATTACGGAAGTGTGCTCTAAAGTTGTGCCTGTTTACTCGCGGAAAAAATATCAGCTTCCGTGGCACTCGACTAAGCTCAAGCATTTAAAAAATTTGAGGAACAAGTACTTTAAGAGGTACAAGTCATCCAATAATCGGCATTTTTATGATTTGTATATTTCTTATAAGTATAAATTCTCCTTGTTAAATAAGGACTTATATAATAACTACATTCGTAATTTTGAATTAAATATCAAAGATAACCCAAAGAATTTTTGGAATTATATTCAGTCTAGGAAAAATATGTGTAGCATTCCCAAAAATATTTTCTATAATGGTGCCACTGCATCCTCCGTGAGTGAAGCATCTAACTTATTCGCTGACTTCTTCTCATCTAATTTTGCGACTGATGATGGTGTTCTTGATGAAGATTTGAATAACATTCGTCGAAACCACTCTAATAACTTATTTTCAATTTTTGATTTTGGATCACTCACTCTCACGGAGGCTGGCGTTATAGAAGGCATAAACAAAATTAAAAATTCCTCACAGACTGATGTGGATGGTCTTTCAGTCAATCTGCTGAAAAATTGGTCAGCTGTAGTGACACCGCTCACTTTAATATATAATAGGTCTCTATCTGCAGGTACCTTCATAAATGATTGGAAACGTACTAACGAAGGTTTTAGTACTAAATAAAACGAGTTTTGTTTTTAGATGC
>NW_023466521.1:0-7444 GCF_013731165.1 Rhagoletis pomonella
TCGTAAGATATTTTATAAATAATAATACAAAGTCTACTGAGAAAATCATCAAAATCTATGCTGTATAAGCTTTATCTCCTATAGCACTGATTGTTCAGATACCAGTTTTTGCCATATATCCCCTTTATGTAGGAAACTAAACCCAATAAATTGTGTTACCGGTTTACATGCCGATCACATAGCAGTGAAAATCACTTAGATTGGTGCCATATAAAGTATTTCTTCCATACCTCTGATTGTTTAGATGCGATTTTTTATATAAGTATGTAACTCCTCTATCGATGTATGCAGATGTATTCAAAAGCAGTAATCTGTCAAAGTAAAATTTGCAGATGTTCATGAAAGGTATGAAGCCTTCGGCATAGCCGAAGACAGCGCTGCTCTTACTTGTTTTTATTTAAGATGGGAGGTGCCACGCCCCCTTTTCCAATACCGCTCATTTTTCTCCATGAGTATGGAATTATTTCATATGTCTCTATACCATTTTCCAGTAATCTACCACAAATATTTCAAATATACCAGAAGAATATTTTTGTTAGTATGAGTGGTGCCACCCCCTTTTCCGAATTCGGGGAAACTTAAGACAAACCATCTTCATAATAACCCGACTACGCCGTATAAATTTGGTTGAAATCTTGCACTCATTTTTTATATGTAAGATAGGAGGTGTCACGCCCTCTTTTCCAATACCGCCCATTTTTCTCCATGAATATGAAATTATTTGATATACCTCTATACCAATTTCCAGTACTCTACCACAAATATTTCAAGAGATATACAATATAAAAATTTTAGTTAGTATGGGAGGTGCCACACCCCCTTCTACGAATTTGGGCAAACTTCACAAAAACCATCTGCATGATAGCTTGAATATGCTGCATAAATTTGGTTGAGTCCGGTGAAGCCGTTCTCAAGTTATAATCTCACACCAAAAACGTGTACTTATTTTTATCATCTGCATGATAGCCCGAATATGCCGCACAAATTTGGTTGAATTTGGTGAAGCCGTTCTCAATGGTCACACCAAAAACGTTCACTTATTTTAATATTTTAGTTAGTGTGGGTGGTGCCACGCCCCCTTTTCAGAATTCGGGCAAACTTCGCATAAACTATCTGCATGATAGATCGAATATGCCACATAAATTTGGTTAAATTCGGTGAAGCCGTTTTCAAGTTATAAGCTCACACCAAAAACATGCACTTGTTTTCATACATAAGATACATATGCCACGTCCCCTTTTCCAAATTTGTGCAAACTCCACATAAAATATCTGCATGATGGCCCGAATATGCTATACAAATTTGGTTGAATTCGGTGAAGCCGTTCTCAAGTTATAAGCTAACTCACTAATTTTTATATATAAAATAGAGGCGCCACGCCCCCTTTTCCGAATTCAAGCAAACTTCACACAAACCATCTGCATGATAGCCCGAATATGCCGCACAAATTTGGTTGAATTCGGTGAAGCCGTTCGCAAGTTATATGGTCACACCAAAAACGTTCACTTATTTTTATATTTTATTAGTATGGGTGGTGCCACGCCCCTTTTCCGAATTCTGGCAAACTTCGCGTAAACCATCTGCATGATAGATTGAATATTCCACATAAATTTGGTTGAATTTGGTGAAGCCGTTCTCAAGTTATGAGGTCACACCAAAAACGTGCACTTATTTTTATACAGGGTGTCCCAGAAGTAACCTGCCAAACTTGAGGAGAAGGCAGGTGGGCTGGTGAGCTCCCTGATAAGCAAATATTCTTCAGGTAAAAGTGTCACCGTTTTTGAAATATTTAAATTTTTTTGAATAAAAAAAAATCGTGCCTTTTCATGTATTTTCTTTAACTGCATCTACAAACAAGGCTATACTTAGTAAATTTTTTATGTAAAATACTTTCAGATAGTTGCTTCTCCATAGTCAAATGCAATGTAGTTAAAATATATTAAGAAATCATTACAAAATTAGGACTAGGGCTTTTTAATTTTTTGATATTTTCTTTCCCAACTTTGACTATCTCTGGTGAAAAAAAATGTACTGAGCTACAACTTTACATTACATAACAAAATTGCTCATTTAATAAATATTTCAGAAAGGTGCCACTCTTACTGTTTCGAATAGAAAATAAAAAGTTATAGCCGCTTTTGTGGGTAAAGGACTGAGACACGCTAGAATGTATTTAATAGATTTAAATTTAAGTTGGTCTTGTTACCGACCAATGACTTCCTAAATAGTACAAAGGTACATTATTACTTATTTTGTGTTACTTACCGGAACATTGTGTTATTAATACTATGACAGAGAACACGCAATATACGTCGCATAAATATGCGGATATTCACCTAATTTACGGTGAAGCTTGCTGTAATCCCAGAGCTGCTCAAAGACTCTATGCAGAGCGATACCCAAATCGTCGGCATCCTGGTCGTGAAGTATTCCCCCGCACCCATAGAGAATTATCTGAAGGTAAGTAATTTTTACACCTTTCTTGTTTGCTTGCTTGTTAACTATCATTTTTCACTTTTTTAAGGTCGCATACCTGGAAGGCGTGGCGGCGAAACAGGACTTCCTGCAACGGTAGATGTTGAAGTTGTGTTAGAGGAAGTGGAACTTGGCCCATCGACTTCAGTGAGAATGATGGAAAGACGGACGGGAATACCAAAAACTACAGTTCACAAAGCTTTAAAAGACCATCGATTTCATCCCTACCACATTCAACGTGTTCAGGCTCTACAAGAAAGAGATTACCTGTCGAGGGTTAGATTTTTCCGTAAAATGTTGCGAATGCATGAATTAGACCCCAACTTTTTTAATAAAATATTTTGGAGCGATGAACCATCATGCAAACGTGATGGGTATTTTAATTGACATAACGTGCACAGTTGGCAGATAGACAATCCTCACGAAATGAGATAAGATCGTTCGCAGTACCAGTACAAAATAAATTTATGGTGCGGTATTTTTAATTGTCAGATATTGGGACCTGTTGAACTGCCACCAACGCTCAACTCCCACAGTTATTTAAAGTTCCTTTAGGAACGGCTTCCAACTCTTTCAGAAGACGTACCCTTAAACCTGCGGCGAAGACTATGCCTGCAAAATGACGGGTGCCCTGCTCACTACGGGCGTGAAGTAAGGAGCTCATTTAGACGAAACTTATCCTCGCCGATGGATTGGACGATACGGGCCAATCACGTGCCCCGCTCGATCGCCAGACCTGAATCCATTCGATTTTTTCTACTGGGGCTGTCTTAAGGACAAAATTTATTCAAAAACAATTCAAAACGAAGAGCATTTGCGGGAACAAATAAATGGAGTTGCTGCTGAGATAGCCCAATTGAGTTTAAGATCTCTAAAAGCGTCTTTTCTTAAAAGGTGCCGAGCTTGTATTAGAGTAGAAGGTCGCCAATTTGAGCATATTTTATCAATAAATGAATAAATTTTTCTTCAAACACTCATGTATATTTTATTTCACGTGAACCCATCCTTCACAAAAAATATTGATAGATATAGCCCTTGTCATAGACTCTAGTCCGAATTCCAGTAAGTAACATAAAATAATTTCAGGAACAGGTAATAATGTACCTTTGTACTATTTAGCATGTCATTGGTCGGTAACAAGAGCAACTTAAATTTAAATCTATTAAGTACATTCTAGCGTGTCTCAGTTCTTTACCCACAAAAGCGGCTATAACTTTTTTTTCTATTCGAAATAGTAAGAGTGGCACATTTCTGAAATATTTATTAAATTAGCAATTTTTTTATGTAATGTAAAGTTATAGCTCAGTACATTTTTTTTCACCAGAGATAGTCAAAGTTGGGGAACAAAATATCAAAAAGTTAAAAATCCCAAAATAGGCCTAATTTAATAATGGTTCCTTAATATATTTTTACTACATTGCATTTGAATATGGAGAAGCAACTATCTGGAAGTATTTAACATAAAAAATTTACTAAGTATAGCCTTGTTTGTAGATGCAGTTAAAGAAAATACATGAAAAGGCACGATTTTTTTGTATTAACAAAAAATTAAATATTTCAAAAACGATGACTTCTCCTCAAGTTTGGCAGGTTACTTCTGGGACACCCTGTATATACATATATACGTAAATGCATGTTACGATCTTGGCACTGTACTACAGTATATTTTGCTTAGCTGCCCATCCTTCTTTGAACGAAAAACTTGTGCACTTAACCGAAAAAAGCACTTAAGCGAATTTTCTTCACTACTTCAATGAGAAAGGCATCAGAATCCCCATGAAACCAAATAATGGAGGAGCACTTACCACGTAGAAATTACTGCAAGCGAAAATGGTATCTAATTATCTATATAACTACATTAATTGATAGCCATTTTCGTTGTTCTGCGAGATGAGCAAAATAAATAAAAGCTTGTAAAATTAGGTAATTGTAGGGCCAGTGCAGGTAAACGTAATTCTTTCTTTGATAGTTAATAATAGTTGCATAATTTTTAAGGCAGGTATCGCCAATGTGCAGGTATGTTGAATGCATCTATCGGAGTAGTTTCCTTATAAACATTAACGAGTAGCCGAAGTGTAAAGACGTGTTTTTTAGTTCGCTCTTGCTTTTTCTTTGTGAATTTTTCTTTGTATTTTCAATTTATATCACAAATGGAAGACTCTTGTGGAAAGTGTGATAAATCATTTGCTAGAAATGACTCCTCAATAGTGGCGTGTAGTGGGTTTTGCAGAAAACGATTCCACCGCGCTTGTTACCAAGGCCCTGTATCTGAGTATGATGTTAATCCTTTTAAGAAGAATCGGCATATTAGTTACAGGTGCTCGGATTGTGTTAATGTGCCGGAAAAATTATAAAGGCATATGACTATGTTCTGGCTACACAAAAGCTTGGTTTTGAGTCGGTCATTTGTGCTCTAGACAACAAACACAAAGACTTATCGGCAAAATTTGATAATTTTAAGAATCTGATTAATTCTATTTGCCTGTCTATTAATGCTGCCAACAACAAAAATGCAAAGTGTTTGGCGATGCTAGCTGCTGATGTTAGTGCTCTGAAAAGTGCAGCTGTTCCGACCAATGCTATTGTTGCTAATAGCAACTGTAATCGCTATTTCTCTATTCCGAACATTTCTACTGAAGCTGATGCTGCTGCTGTCTCGCCCTCGCCAATGCTGGCAAGTGCTGATTGTTTTGGTGATAATTCGCAAGCACAGGGGAATAATAACAGTTCAACTGCACCGAAGTTGATGAACAAAAAGCTACTCGCTAAAGTTAATTTAACATCATGTTCGGCGGGTGCCTCGCAATCTTCATTAGATAGCACTGCTGGTAATTCGTCTTCCCCTGGTTTGCCTATTTCCCCATTGGCTGTTGAAACTGTTGTGTCTGAAACTAATGTTGGTCCGGCTGTTGATGAGCTTGTACCTGTGGATGCTGTAGATACTGCCGCTGCTGCCGATAAATCTGACTGGAAAACAGTGCAGAGTAAACGTGATAGACAGCGTCATAATCAGACTCATGTTGATCAGACTCTTGTTGTTGGGACCAGTGATAGTGGTGAACTTGACGTTGCTGATGTAGCACCTGTAAGACGCCGCTTTAAGTGGCTGCATGTGTCCTCCTTTCGGAATACAGTCTCTGCTGCTAACATTATTGATTATGTTGTGAAACACGCAAACATAGACGAGAAATTAGTAGCGTGCTATAAATTAGTAAAGAAGGATGCCGATATGGATTCGTTGAATTATGTCAACTTCAAGCTTGGTGTTAGTGGTGATGACTACGAGAAAGTGCTGAAGCCTGAGTTATGGCCGGCTAAGGTGACCATCTGTCCGTTCCGTTTTTTTCAAAAAAACGGGAAACAAACGCGGCAAGATTAGTTGGCTCATCGCCTATGTTTCCATCTAACAATATTAAGATTTATTATCATAACGCATCTGGGCTTAGAGGCAAATCTGATGCTGTTCGAATGTTTAGTTCTCTTTTGGAATTTGATGTTTTTGTCATTACTGAGTCCTGGCTTAACACAAATTTTTTCGACGCTGAATTTTTTGATATGAAGCTCTTCACCATATTCCGCAAGGACAGGGACGTTAATAAAACTGCGCTTAGCAAAGGAGGAGGTATGCTGATATCCGTACGGCGTAACCTCCAAGCTACATCTATCCCTGTGCTGAATGAAGATACGCTCCTTTGCATTCGTTTGCGTGGTGCCCACGGCTTCCTCTATCTCTGCACCTCTTACATACCTCCAGCTAGTAATGATGCTTTATACCGAGCCCACGTCGAAAATGTGATTGCCATTCACCGTTTCGTTGGCAACGATCAACTGTGTGTTCTTGATGACTTTAATTTAAGTAATCTTAATTGGCATTTTTTGAATAATGATGCATTTTTAACACCCTCAAATATTAATAGTTCTTATGAATCTTACTTTATTGATAATTTACTAGGGATTGGATTAGTTCAGGTCAATGGCTTGTATAATTGTTTGAATCGCTTTCTAGACTTGATATTTGTTAGTAATGGCTTACATTCTATTGTATCGCAACCTCCCTCTTCAATCTCGCCGCCTAACTTGTATCACTCGCCTGTTTTGTTGATAGTCGAATTTTATGAGTTTTTTGATTATCCTACCGTAAAATCAAATTTGTTTAATTACGCTCGTTGTGATTTTGGAATGTTAGATAATGTTTTCAGTGAATTTGATTGGGATGCTATGTTTGGTGAGAGTGAAGTGGATGGCTGCTTTAAAATTTTCAAAAGCTCCATTACGGAAGTGTGCTCTAAAGTTGTGCCTGTTTACTCGCGGAAAAAATATCAGCTTCCGTGGCACTCGACTAAGCTCAAGCATTTAAAAAATTTGAGGAACAAGTACTTTAAGAGGTACAAGTCATCCAATAATCGGCATTTTTATGATTTGTGTATTTCTTATAAGTATAAATTCTCCTTGTTAAATAAGGACTTATATAATAACTACATTCGTAATTTTGAATTAAATATCAAAGATAACCCAAAGAATTTTTGGAATTATATTCAGTCTAGGAAAAATATGTGTAGCATTCCCAAAAATATTTTCTATAATGGTGTCACTGCATCCTCCGTGAGTGAAGCATCTAACTTATTCGCTGACTTCTTCTCATCTAATTTTGCGACTGATGATGGTGTTCTTGATGAAGATTTGAATAACATTCGTCGAAACCACTCTAATAACTTATTTTCAATTTTTGATTTTGGATCACTCACTCTCACGGAGGCTGGCGTTATAGAAGGCATAAACAAAATTAAAAATTCCTCACAGACTGATGTGGATGGTCTTTCAGTCAATCTGCTGAAAAATTGGTCAGCTGTAGTGACACCGCTCACTTTAATATATAATAGGTCTCTATCTGCAGGTACCTTCATAAATGATTGGAAACGTACTAACGAAGGTTTTAGTACTAAATAAAACGAGTTTTGTTTTTAGATGC